>NW_020270901.1:0-17319 GCF_002803265.2 Melanaphis sacchari
CAATAAAGAGGTAATGCGTTAATGCTGTTGTTTATTGAAGTGTACATTTTGGTGCCCAATCCCACATATATGTGTATATGTATATAATAATAATATTATATAAAAAAAGAAACGTGCGTATCGTTGTTGACGTACGTCAAATTATGTTTATTATATACAAAAAAAATTACAAAATCGTTGCTCTTCAGTCGTTGTAATGCCTTTAATCGCATTCCTTTTGGGGGGATATCGTAATTTGTGTATGTGATAATAAACTCGGTACGTCGTTAAGACGTATATGATTAAAAAATGTAAACGAATACGTCGGAAACATTCTAAACTACAATAAATATGCGATTTACGGTTTCGTGACACGCGAATCGTAAAAATTGTACGAGTTAAACGACGTATAATGTAGTATTCGTCGCATCTCTAAAACGGTTTAAGTGCTCGAGATTCGGTACTGGTTTTCATCTCGAACTGTAGTCGATAGGTGTTAGGATAGGTCTCCCGTCGCGTCGTTAGGTAGGCACGTTCGAATCCCGTTCCGGCGTATTCCGGGCGGCCTCATATGAAACTACACGTACGGAATTTTTTGCATTTTTTTTTTTCATTTAATTCGATCATTATTAATTGCTATTTTCGTTTTGGTATCCAATCTTACACTAATGCTCATAAAATATTTTTCAAATATTGTTTGATTGATGAATATATTCAATAAATATATATATTTATGTGTGTACATGAAACATTATAACTTATTATATTATATATACTTAATTAAAAATAAAAACCAATTATAGTTATTGCTAACAGTTTGCACAATTCAAATGTACATTAATATGTGATATGCAATTTATATTATAGCCTGAGAACATTCTATTGATCTATTGATGAAAATACAGTTGTTTCACTCAGTTTTGACCGCCAATTCATTATTTTATATGTTTAGCCTTTCAATTGTTTACATTTGAAAGGTACAGGAGAAAAACAGTGGTAGTGCATTTTTTTTTTGATTTTGATTTTATGGTCTGATTCAATAGCAAAATAAAGAGTAATATCGACAGTTGAAATCGATTCAGTGAAAAAATCTTTCAGTCAGTCCACAGTTATTAAATGAAAAAGATTAGGTAAACTGGTGAAGAAATATACTAGTCCATAACTATATTTTTGCTCCCCTGAAAAATTTTCAGAAATGGATACTACTGTTTTTCCCCTGTACCCTTTATTTGGTAGCTTTGGTGTACGATTACTAACGTTCATGTGATGCCTATCATTTTATTTTAATTTTTTTATTACAAGTAAGCTATGTACTAATTTTTATTATAAGTAAGCTATGTACTAATTATGATTTGTATTAAATTCATCATTGGTTATATATTTGTTTATTTATATTTTTTTAATATAATAAATTATTAACTAGGTACTAAAAATTATTTAATACTTCATACTAGGATAATTTTATGTTATTTCTAAGACTTCTATAGAATACATTTGTTACAACGCTTTTAACAAATAGAATATAGTATTGTATTTAAATTGAAAAAAAATTTGTATATGAACAAATTCTTATGGAAATGTTATTATAGTAATATACTTACTTACTTTAGTGTAAAATGAACACTCATTAGTTCCAATTTATGTTTCCCTACTATTAATATACTATATAGACCATACATTATTTAGTCAAATAAATACACACTTATATGATCTATACTATATGACATACCTTAAACATATACGTATGAGGACAAAGGAAAAAACCTTTTAAGTAAAACACAAAGAATTAAAAAAATAAAAATAATTTATTCTGAAAAAACATACAAAAAAAATTAGATTTTGAAAAAATAGAAGAACAGTAGTAAAAATAGAATCTTACCTAATTCGTCATAAACAGATGACAAGTCGTCATTTTCTGGTTCCTATAAAAGATGAATTTTTTACAATAAAATAATTATAACAAAAAATCATTTTTAACAATACTTACAACAATCCTCATTTCAGCCAAGCAGGCTGTGGTTGCTCATCCTGTATTTTTTTTCGGTCTCCTGCCTGGAATTATTTACGCAAAATAATTTAGTTATATTGTTTACGTTTCCTATTACATTTTATATATACATAAACATATAGATACTACAAGTATATAAAACATACTTACAATGTTTGGCTTAAATGGCCAAATTTTTGGCAGTTGTAACATTCTGAAGCATAAATATATTATATTATACATTATTCGTTAATATAGCTAAACTTATTATTCATACTTACTTTTTTTTTTAAAAGCCCCATGTCGGGCGCCACGGCCACCACCGCCACCACGGCCACCACCGCCGCCACATGACTGTCCCTCGAAAGAGACAGTCACGTTGATGGTACAATTTTTAATATTTTGCATTTTTCTAATAAATATAAATATTAACATAACAAATATATAAAACTTAATTTTCAATTTACATAAGAATAATATGTAGGATATGGAAAAATTATTGTTATTATTGTTATAAAAATAATGTAATATAATATAATATACTCACTTGCACGGTTGCACGTTCAAATTGGAAATGAATGACGATTTATTTATATTATTAATATATACACAAAAAAAAAACATGTTGCGTGCCTAGGTACTCATTCTACGTGATGATACCAATACCGCGATTCTGTTCATAGATTCATTCCATCTTTCCATTCATCGATGAGAAGTTTTTATGTATACAACAACTTAATAAATTGAAATATGATTAATATATATAATATTATTGCATATTCGCAATATTTGGTAATACTGGTATTATGTGTTTTCGGGGTAGAGAGGTCGAAGAACATCGTGCTCCTGGGTCCGGTGTTTCTACTCCGAGCAGCTTTTCTACGACGAACGTTGTGCAATACGTTTGACCGTAGTCCGTACGACACATTATAGTGTTGTATACATCTATAATAGGTATAATTTGTATAAATCTTTTTTTTTTCTGATTACATATAAATATATTTTTTTTTTTATTATTAATTTGTTCGATCGACGTTTGAGACCGGTGAGTACAAGTTTTATTATTTATGATGATTCTATATAATATCTATATTTTTTTTAATTTGAGGGTTTAGAGACCGTTGTGTACAAGTTTCATCATTTACGACGATGACGTACTTGAGTATCTTGCGTAAATATTTATTTATATGACCGTCACGAGTATACGCGTTAAAATCGGCATTTTTAGGCTGCCTTTAATTCGGAAACTCTTGTATAATTTCATAAAAGCTTTGAATTTTTTTTTGTTTCAAAACTTCTTTATGACGTTCCCGACACGATTGTCAGGCGTTGCCTAATATTTTTCCTTCGTGTTGATTTGTTGTATTCCGTTCTTAATTTTTCAAACAATTTGGTATACCTACACATCATTTATTTCAATTAATTTTAATTTAAATTTAATTTATAATATATAATTTCTAAAAATAACTCATAACATTCGGAATTCCCAGGTTTCTGTATTATCAACGCTGATAACATACCGATAACAACGAATATAATGATGATAATCATACGTTAAACCAAAGTTTACTGTATATAGTAATATAATTTACAATGCATCGTATACATCTATTATTTATATTTTAGTTTAATTTAATTTAAATTAATTATTTTAAATTTTTACAAGTCCAATATGATCATATTAAACTTGTTTTATATTACTACTAATCAAATCAACAACATCGTTAGATATGTTTATGTTCATTCATTTCGTGTTACATATTTACAATGTATGCTATGTGCGCTTTATAGGCCCATCACTATGGTCAGAATTTGTATCATTTGTGGGAACGTCGATGGTTTTGAAGGAGTTTCTTTGCACAGGTAATTGTATTGTCATACCCGCATGATATATATATATATATATATGATATAACGTCACTTTATTATTGTTCCAGCCGTATGTTAATAGTATGTTGTTTACATTAGGTTTCCAGCGAACGATGAATTTAGACGTTTGTGGAGATTATTCGTTGAGAACAATGGGGTGAATGTGCAACTGATCGTAAACTCCTCGAAACTGTGTTCAAGGCATTTTGTGCCTGGTCTTGACTACAGAGAAACCCGTGATCGTCGTCGTTTGTTTAACAGAGCAGTGCCATCTTTAGTAAGTGATATATAAAAAATTATGTATTTATAACAAAACGTAAATGATAAACAGCACATAACACCTTAAATACCCTACTGTTCTATGATGACTGCTGCTTATGTTTATACATACACATCAGCATAAACAATACTTACCATTTCGGCAACTTATTGATTTAATACATTTTACTAAGAATATTGTTGTAAACAAAGAACTGCATATCATCATGTATCATTTTTATTTATTATTTCAATTGAAATACATAATATATTATTATATATGTATGCTGTTGTCCTTAAAGATAATTTTCGTACATACAACCACATTAACTTTAAATTAATTATCAGATACACAACAATTATATTATTTCATTTTAATAACTATATATGTTACTCAGACTTTGTCATTCATTAGTTATATCTGAACTCATGGTAATACCAATATGTACAATGTTTTAATATTGACATTTTTTGCTTATATGCTTTCATTCATTGTATGTATGTATGTATTATTATTTTATATTAATAATATATAATAATGTCACACTCATTCCTGTAACTCTATTATATGTGTGCATACTTCAATTACTCTCATTAATATTATTATATAACTGTGCTATCATACTCAATTCCAATTTAAACATGACATATGTTGTTACAAAAAAAAAGTGGCACCCACCAACTAAGCTTATTCATTTTTAAATTATTTCATTGATGATGATTCATTACATTCTTATTTTATTGTTATTATAATATATATATTATATATACAAAATATTATATGTATATATTTATTACTAATATACACACACACACACACACACACATATATATATAACTAATAAGTTCTTAATTTAAATTTCAATAATTTTGTACATACAGATACATTAAACCTGACCTCATATGATGTTTAGGTAGTACAAAATAATCAACCGATTATAGAGATTGCGGCACCAGACGGCGAACAAGAAATGGACTGGGAAATTGTTGAAGTTCAAATTGATGAGGTCATGGTAGAGGTAGACGAAGAACCATTGGTGCAACCCCAATTAGAGGTCTTCCCAGATGACGTTGAGGTTGTAGATTTGCTGCCTGCTGATGCTGCAGCAGTTTATGAATTCATAGATGTATTCGACGTTTTACCACCAGACGTCGACAATGAAGTCAGTGTATATTTCACATTAAATAAAAACAGATGACATTGTTGTTTTACAACTTTGATGTTTAAACTACAGTTTGTACCAATTCCCCTGGGTGCTCCCAGAGCACGTGTGCCCGTAAGAGACCGTCCGGCTGGCATTCAACACCAACTTCCCGAACAGCACAACATAGGACCATTGGATGCCGTCTGCGATCACTGTGGTGGCCGTCATTTCCACTGTGAGAAGATTGGAAGGTCTCATTTTTCAACGTGTTGCAATAATGGTCAAATGGCTATAACGGGTGACCGTGTGTTGGGTCAACCTCCAGAGTTATTAATTCGTTTGTTAATAGATGATTCACAGGTAGCCAGGCACTTTAGAAAAGAAATCAGACGATACAACAACACTTTGGCGTTTGCTGCGTTTTCCACTGACCTCAACCCAAGACGTTTGCCAGGTCGGGGACCAAAAATGTTCACTGTTCATGGGCAAGTGTATCGCAGGATTAGTAACGACATTGTCAGAAATGAAATGATGCGACCGAGTTACTGTGAGCTGTACTTTATCGAATCTGGGGAAGCCAACCGGATTCGAATGGCACAACAGCCCGCTATTGGAGAACTTGATTACAGACTTAGACAATCTGTTACGGCAAATCAATCCATTTGCAGCGGCTTTCGAGTAATATATTTAAATATACATAAATGTGTATATGTATATTATGCATATATTTAGCAAATACATATTATTATTACTTTACACTTATAAACAAACCCATTATATTGAAAATGATTAACTCTATTACCAACACCTATTATATTATGTTATGTATATATAAACATAACATATCTTTTTGTTGTACGTAACAAACAACAATTATTAGTATTATTACATATCATAAATTATTGTTGACACTTAAGTGCACTGTAGATTTGCTGTACCCGTTATTGTTACCATACTTTATATAGTACTTTTAGTTATTTCTTTTTGTCAACTTGAATAATATTGTTATAATATTTTATTGATTACACATTCACATTCAATACCACTCACTAACTACATTAACTTAATTTCATTAATATTCCAGACTATTGTGTTGCAATACTTATAATTATTATGTTGTTATATCCTTTATTCTTATACCAATGTTCATAGTTTACATCTTATTCACTACCCACTCATTAAGGAACGCATTTTGAGGATATGATTTACCATCTGGAATTTTATAATACCAGTACACTGTCATATTCTTATTTTTCTTATATATATACACCTATTACACCTACATACATTATGGACATCAACACTAAACTGTGTGCATTGTTTCAAACGAGACTTAAACCTAATTACCTCTATGACATTTTTTATTTATTTTTATTACAGTATTATATTATATTTTTTTATTACACTGAGCTTCACATATCTTATGCGCATTGCTTACAATAATAGTAGACTTCCGAATAAGACTAAACTGCTACACTTACTGTTTAATTTTATTTACACGCAGATAACTGTAATATCATTATTTTGTTAACAGGACCATGCGACAGGTATGGCAGAGGGAACAATACGCTGCTGCTGCCGATCACACGGTGCAACCGAGGAGAGTGACAATGCACATCATCGCCGACCCAAATAATGACCCTCGGCGATACAATCAACCGGCTGGTAATGCAAATGAAGTAGCAGTCGTATTCGTTGGTGACGACGGTCTACCACCAAAGAACCTTGATCTGGTCATCTATGACACGAACCCAGTCAACCCACAACATCGGATGCAAAGCATATCAGTAGGCTCACCTCATGCGGATCCTATGCTGTATCCACTGTTCTTCCTGTATGGAGAATCCGGTTGGCACTACAACCTGCTACAAGAAGGCAACCGTCGTAATGCTGTTCGCGTTCGGAACACCATCAGGGAGTTTGTGTGTTACCGCTTGGCCATTCGATATACAGGAAACAATGGAAATGGGAATGACGGCCAAACATTAAGTTTATTGCATGCCGGTGGTTTTTTGTTACAGCAGTACGTGTGTGATCAGTACGTTCGGATGGAAGCGAATAATTTACGCTACACTAGAGACAATCAAAGGACGCTGTTTGCCGAAGCATATCAGGGGCTTGTGGACCACATAAACCAACAACTTCATGTAGATGAAATCGATCCTGTTGGTCGTAGGATGATTTTGCCATCAACGTTTGTAGGCGGCCCCCGTTACATGAAACAATGTTACCATGACGCGATGGCCATTGTGCGTAAGTACGGTAAACCTGACCTGTTCATAACGTTCACATGTAACCCTAAGTGGCCAGAGATTGTTGACAACATTCCAAATTGGTTGAAAGCTAACGACAGGCCAGATTTGGTGGCAAGGGTGTTCCATGCAAAACTTAAGGAGCTAATGCGTGATATAACAGTTACTAAGGTGTTTGGTAATGTTGATGCTTACGTTTATACTATTGAGTTTCAGAAACGAGGTCTTCCGCACGCCCACATACTCATTATCTTGCAAGAAGACAGTAAGTTGCATACTGCCGACGACGTTGACGATGTGGTATGTGCTTGCTTACCAGACCCAGCAACTGACAGACGCCTATTCAACAGTGTGACATCACACATGATTCATGGACCGTGTGGACAGCTTAACCATAACAGTCCGTGTATGGTGGACAACAGTTGCTCAAAAAAACTACCCAAAAGAGTACAGCGAAGAGACTTTGTACATTTCCGACAGCGGTTACCCGACTTACCGCAGACCAAATAACGGACTTGAGGCTAACGTCAGAGGTCACCGAGTAGGAAATGAGTTTGTTGTGCCATACAACCCTTAAGGTGGGAACAGACTATTGTCACGTCACGTGAGCTCACGTGCTGTCACGTGTTATCACGTCACGAGAAAAAAAGTGTGGGATATGGATTTATACAGTATTTTAATGTATCAGCGCCACACTTATGTCACCTCACGCGTATCACGTCACATTTCCTAGCTCACGCGTGATAGCACGTTTTTTATTTTCTAACATCACACACATTTTCGACTCACGTGTCATCACGCATTTGGAAAAATATATATAAAATATTGAAATTAAAATTTCATTTATTTATCTACTTTAATTAATTAATGTTAAAATGGATGAACTTTTAATCGAAAAAGTTCGTGAACATAAGGCTTTATATGACCATGGTTCCACCGATTATAGGGACCAACAAATAAGACAGAATGCATGGGAAGAAATCGGAAAGGAGCTTAAAATAACAGGTAATTAAATTATTATTTTAACTATTATTTTAGATTCTAAACAAAGAAAACAATGTTTTGAATTTACTAAGATGATTTGTTTTATTTGTAAAAAAAAAAATAGCAATATCATTTATTATGCTATTAGATTATTTTTATTTAGGAAAAAATTCACAGTCCGCTCATAAACGCGATAACCAAATAACTAAAATAGATATCTCGTACATCCTAGTAATTCAACTATTATGTGGTTATCGTTCTACTAATATTTATATTTACGTTTTATATTAACAATATTAATAATTTTCACTTATCAGTAGACACAAATTTTTATACGTATTTTTTTTCTAATATACAAATCTTCAAATACAAACTACAATACAATATATTCAAAACTTTTCATTTTATTTAAATATTAAAATTAATAAATAAACAAAGTCGTTTATTAATATGCATATATAAAATGTATAATAAAAATATTAGTCGTAAGAATTAAACTAAGTATGTATTCTTCCTTTTCTAACACTATCGACTTGCCATACTACACTACCAGCATCAGAATTGAAATAATCTTTAAATGCGTCTCGAATTTGAGTTGCTTCTCGAGTGCTATTTCTTCGTAGAGCATCTATATTTAAAAAAAGCATTTTCTGGAACTTGATTTAATTCTAAGTCGGGTTCAAACTCATTGTCTGTGCACAACATATTATGTAAACAGCAAGATGCGAGAACAATTTTATCAACGAATTCTGGTTGTACTTCAATGTGACCTCGGAAACATCTCCATCTTGCAGCTAGAATTCCAAAAGCATTTTCAACGACACGTCGTGCCCGTGATAATCTATAATTAAATATTTTATTAGGTTCATTGTCTCCTAAACTATTTCTGCTGTATGGACGCAGCAAATACGGTTTTAATGGAAACGCTTCATCTCCGACAAAGACATATGGTAACGGATCTCCATTTTCTAATAAAGGATTAGGTTTTGGTATATTGAGTGTGTTGTTGTGCAACTTTTTACCAATAATTGAGTTAGAAAAAAATTCCTCCGTCACTGTTCCTTCCGTACGATCCGACATCAATTGTAATGAACTTGTAGTCTGCATCTACTATCGCTAATAGAACAATAGAGTGGCTTCCCTTGTAATTGTAATACGTGGATCCGGCATTAATAGGGCACTGTATATTGATGTGCTTACCGTCTATAGCCCCTATACAGTTTGGAAAATGCCACATGGTTTTATATCTTTCTGCAACTTTTTTTCCACATTTCCTCTGTGGGTTCTGGCATAACAAGTGGCCCTAAATTGTCCCATATTGCCTCACAAACTTCTTTAACTATTTCTCTAACTGTACTGAAACCCATTCTGTAATTGAAACCAATACTTCTAAAGGAGTTTCCTGACGCTAAAAATCTAAAATAAAAAAAAATTTTAATGTTAATTTCCTTTTTATAGGGAATATTGCTAAACAAAAATGGGAAAATTTAAGGAGATGTTTCTGCAATGCTCGGAACAGACGTAGAGAAGAAACAAAAAGTGGCATGGCTTCCAAAAAGAAGTCTGTGTGGAAATACGAACCACAAATGTCATTTATTATACCATATTTAGAAAGCAGAAAGTAAAAATTAAATTATTAAATTATTATTTTATATCTTATTTTATTCCTAAAGTTTTTTTTATTTAATTAAAGGACGCATAGTAACTTAAACGAATCTCAGACATCTGCAAATTTGATCAGTGAGCCAGATGATTTGTCAGAGGGGTCTGAAGAAGAAAATATACAGTCCGAACAAGCACAGAAACACAGAGAAACGCAAAATGAACAAAATATTGAAGATAATCAAGATGAGGCAACATTCAGCAATGCTGCTGCAGATGAAACATATGACGAAGACATAAAACGTAAAAAAAAAACAAAAACAAAAAACTAACAATCCAGCACAACAGCTGGTTGAAATTCTAAAAGAAAATTCTATTCGTAGAAAACGTCAGTATGAAGAAAAGTGTATCAGCCAAGGACATAAAATAACTAACCCATTTGAAAATCTGGATGATATGGACATGTTTTTTCCTGAGTATGTCAAGAATGACAAAACAATTACCAAAATTTGAACAGGCTCAAATTAAACTTGCATTAAGTAACTCAGTATTATCTGCTGAAATAAAGTGTAATCGAGAACCAAGTTCTTCAGTTATTTATCCCAGTTATCCTACACAACAACTATATGTTTCAACTCATTCTCCGGCACCTAGTATGAGTAGCTTGCAGACAATGCAATCAGTTTCAAATCAATCTTCAGCACTTAGTACGAGTAGTTTACATGCAATGCCATCGCCTATAGACTCGCCCAACAATTATCCTTTAACTACTGAACAAAATTATCAAAGATCAGTGGAGCAACATTTTCCAGCACAAGACCAGACTCCTACCAGACCAACATTACTTCAAATGATGTCCATTCCTCATTCTCAATACGAGTGATTTAATATTAGCTTAATTAATAATCTAAAATTGTACTAATAATTCATAATCTTAATACTTGGTGGTAATTAATAATATTAATATTCTTTATTTGCAATAATTTAAAATTAATTTAAAAAATAATAAAATAATTTATATGTCGAGAAATATTTTATTTTTATTACTTACCTCAAACAAACAGCTAACCTTTCTTCGGTACTAATAGGTTTTCGAAATTGTGTGCTTTGTTTTTGTATGTCTTTTTTTAATAAGGTCGTGTACATAATCAAATTCTTCTTTCGTCATTCGGAAATACATATGAAATCGTCTTGGATCGTTTCGTAGTTCTTGAACTAGACGATGGAATTCTCCCAATTTTAACCTTTTTTTATTAATATCGTGTACCCAGCACGATCGGGTGGATTTTTTATTTTCTTCGTCCAAAACTGCAAAAAACAGCTGCAGTTTCTAATTCCTCTTCCCACTCTGAACTACTTGAAGTTAATATTTCCATTATAATTTTTCTTAAGGAAAAAAAACTTGTGTAAGTTCACACCAACCTACACAACACAGTGACTACTGACTTGGTACTAAATTGTGACATGATAATGTGACGATAGTTTATTTCTAAGCGTGATATCACGGATATGTGCCAACGTGACAGCACGTGAGCTCACGTGACGTGACAATAGTCTGTTCCCACCTTTACTTGCTGATCAAGTATGATGCGCACATCAACGTTGAGGTATGCTCTACAGTGAAGAGCGTAATGTATCTATACAAATATGTGTACAAGGGACATGACGCGGCTACCGTGGAAGTTTGGAATGGAAATGAAATAGAAAAGTGAGTTGTTCAGTTAATTTTTTTTTTTTTACATACCACTTATACAATATTTTTACTTTTAAGACTATGCCAATATATTTAATTACAATTGTATCAACACTGACATTTAAACTTATCATAAACTGCTACAACTTCGTTCGTAATGATTATACTTCATTTAATCGATTGATATATAGATACACAAAAATATAGTACAAATGCAATTCATTAAAAATATATATTGTTATTTGATAACTTGAGATTATCGAGCACAAACACCTAACGATTCATACTGTACATTACAGCTTATATTATGTGGATGGATTATATTGTAAAATTTATTATAAGTTGTATTATAAGAATGCACAACAATACACATTACTTTTTTTCTATTAAATTTTCACATGTGTTTAAAATAAATCTTAATTAAATTTCTTAAGTCATATTTTATTATGTATTAATCTCTTTTTTTCTTTTACAAAATGTATAAGGAGATATTATAGGGCATTAATATTGTACATCACTTTGAAATAATATAATCTTAATAAAGAACACCACTACATACAATATTTATTGCTAAATTAATAACATTGTACACCATGTCATATACATCCATATATATACTGTATAGTTATTTTATTTTAGTATTTTTTTTTTTAGATTTATAAACAACACACATTATGTTCTATTTATTTTGACTTGAATTTAACAAATAACCTTTTTTTTATAATTTTCAATCATAAAATATATTGTGAATACATGTTGATTTCAGTTACATAAATTCACGGTACGTCAGTCCACCAGAAGCGGTTTGGAGGTTGTTTTCGTATGAAATGCATAACAAGAGTCATACGATCGTCAGACTTCCAGTACACTTAGAAGATTATCACAACGTGTACTTTGCCCCAAATCAGGCACTGGAAAGGGCACAAAATGCTGCTCTAGCTCAAACAAAACTCACGGCCTTCTTTGCGCTTAACGCGACAGACGTCGAGGCCAGACAGTACCTGTACCAAGAGATACCGATACATTACACTTGGAACGCAACGCGAAGAACATGGTTACGACGGCGAATACAGATGACGTACGAGACGCTGGCTCGAATGTACGTCGTCAACCCACTTGATCGAGAACGTTTTCACTTGCGACTACTACTTCTACACAAGAGAGGCCCGCAGTCATACCGTGATGTGAGGACAGTAGACGGAGTGCAGCATCCAACCTACGCGGCTGCAGCAGTCGCGATGGGACTGTTGGAAGACGACAGAGCTTTGCTGGCATGCATGGCTGAATCGGCAACGTTGGACCCTCCATCTCAGCTTCGTTACCTGTTCGTTACGATGCTATTGTTTTGTGAAACCGCAAACCCGTTGGCGTTGTACCAAACTCACGAAGCACACATGATGGAGGACTTCAATCAACGGGTGCGTGACGTAGACCGCGCGAGGGCGGCATGTCTAGACGCTATCGATCGATTACTTCGGGGTCACGGGAAATCACTCACGGACTACGGTTTGCCTCTGCCGGACGTCGCACTGTTGGAAGAGGATCCGGATGACGGCATGTTTGGTCAAATAGACGCGGCTATACGCTGGGCTCAACAATTAGACAACTTAAACGACGAACAACGAACAGTGTTTGAACGTGTGATGGCGGCCGTAGACGACAACAGAAACGTCTCAAAACTTTTCTACGTCGACGGACCTGGAGGAACTGGGAAAACGACGTTTTACGGATGCCTGATATGGTCGCTTCGCAGCCAAGGGCGTTCCGTGTTGTCCGTGGCATTCACAGGAATCGCAGCGTCGCTCATTGACGGCGGCATGACTGTGCACTCGACGTTCGGATTGCCGTTCGGCACGCTCACGGACGATTCGACGTCGTCCATCACCATGCAGTCGTCACGCGCTCAGAGGATACGCGACGCAGCACTCATCGTCTGGGACGAAGCGCCTATGTCTCCGGGACTACAACTCACGGTGGTCAATCGGTTGCTCAAGGACGTCAAGGGATCGGAGTTACCGTTTGGCGGTAAACCAGTCCTGTTCGCCGGCGACTTCAGACAGATATTACCGGTTGTACGCAGAGGAACGAGGAGCGACATTGTCAGGTCGTCGATCAAGTATAACTCTCTGTGGAACGAATTGGAACAGTTCAATCTGACACGAAACATGCGAGCCGACAACGACGTGAATTTTGCGAATTGGTTGCTTCAGCTAGGGAGCGGTCAGTTGCCAACGGTCGACGGTGTTCCGGACACCGTTGAAATACCGCGAGATATGGTATGTGATGTTGCTGATTAAATTAATTTTGTTTTTCCGCAGCAAATGTCGTTGGCTAATGTCGACAAGTTTGCTCGGAAAATAATTTGATGTCCTAGGAACGATGAATGCAGATAAGTCAATCGCACGGTGCTTCAACGCATCAACGGTGCACACAGGAGCTACACTGCCATCGACACTGTGATGGTCGACGACCCCGACGAAGTGGCCAATTATTCTACAGAATTCCTCAACACTCTAGAACCGGATGGATTGCCACCGTACAACTTGACTCTGAAAGTCGGTTCGATCGTCATGTTGCTGAGAAATCTAGATTCACAGAGGCGACTTTGCAACGGCACGAGGTTGGTCGTCACTGAACTGCGACGATACAACTTTAAAGCGAGGATGTTGTCTGGTAATGCACAGGAAGACATAGTCATACCTGCAATACCGCTCACGTCAAGTGGAGAAGATGACCTGCCAGTCATAATGCGACGAGTACAGTTCCCCGTACGGCTGTCTTTTGCGATGACCATTAACAAGTCACAGGGTCAATCTTTTGATAAAGTTGGATTGCTTCTACCTTCACCGGTGTTCACGCACGGACAACTGTACGTAGCGTTTTCACGCGTGAGAGACTCGCAATCAATTAAAATTGGTATGTGTGGTGACGATCGTGGTAGATTTGTCACCAAAAACATTGTCTACAGAGAAGTTCTCTAAGCAACATGAGTTGGTGCTTATATTCAAATATAATTATTGGTTATGGTAAAAATGTATACAGAAGAAAATATTTCTGATAAAATAATTTACTTTGTTTAAAAAAAGTTTTTATTAGAGATACTTTTTTGTTGTTGAAAGACAACAATATTTATTACATGTTAGTGTTCTTAAACACTATAGTTTACCATACCATGTCGGATTTATGTGATCCATGTCGGACCTTCGCGGTGATCCGTTACACTTAACTTTTCGATTATTTGTTTAGATTGATTATATATATATTAATCAATGGAGAGAAAGTTTGACAACCTCCACGTGGTTCTCTGGATGCAAATTATTTTTGTGGATAATTTGTAACTAATGTCAAACAACAATTTAATAAACATTAATTTTTTGTTATTTTAGATTTGTAGTTTTTCATCTCACAGATACAATTGTCATTATTGTAGATTCACTTACTACTGTAATAGATTTTTATTTTTTTATTTTTTTTATTTATACCTGATAACCTGATGCTATTTTACGACATTTCATTAGTGTTTTTTAATTTATTTGTGAATTGAATTTATTATCTTATATTATATCATATATTATCTTATTATTTATTATATATTATTATAATAATATTATTTATTATTATTTTTTTTTTCATTTATACAAAATATATATCGTGTCCATAACTATTTGTTTTTTATCACTGTATTACAAAAGTAACTAATAATATGATAGTTTAATAACTTAATTAATTATGCATGTTTATGGTGTTCTTCATTGACTAACTTATTTTTTACACTATACATTTAAATTAATTTTAATATTTGTGTGAATTGCACGTAATATTCAAAATGTATATATATTGCAAAGAAAGAAGAAAAAGATAACAATTAAATATATATTAATTTTTATTGGCCGCATATAATATTAATGATCGATAGGAATCTAATATTACTGTTTTAGAACTTATATATATATATATTTATAATCCATTGATTAAATATGAATGTAGTTACTGTGATAATTGTAATTTTTGTTATCACGGAAAGTGCATATTTCTTTTCGATATCTTATCTTACACTATCTATAAAATACCAAAAAAAATATTAAATATGTGTAGTTTTTTGATCTTCGAATCGCTAACGTTTGACGTGTACTTTCCATAATATTTAAAAATCTCCCCTTTACGCCCACATCGTCCGCCTACCTGGGAGGTTTAAACGCGTTCAACTGGATTTTCAACGGTGATTCGACTTAAACTTTTTACGTACTGAACAGCACAACGCCTTCGACGTCAGGAGGTATAACAATCCGCCGAAGGCGGATTGTCCGGCCAGGAATCGATGTTCACTGGGCGATGACTGATAACTAGACACTTGATCAACCTTTCGGAGTGTATATTTATTTATTTTCCATATTCAAAAACACCGGGCAAGCTACGCGGATTGCCCAGTCGAATAACGACAAGCACCGGGTAATGACTGATAGCTAGACATTTAATTACCATTTCGGAATGTATTTATTTATTTTCCATGCACAAAAGCACAGGGCAAGCTATGGGACAAGGTGTATTACACCTGTGAATTTAATGAAATGACCGACCACTAGACGCTTGAATTGGACTTTTATTATTTACGCGTTTAAAACGACACCGCCAAAGTGTAGAGCCACCAAATCAGAGGTACCATCATTTCAAACGTCGTTATCACTGATTTGCCTACTAGAATTTTCTAACTGCTGTATTTTTAAGACCTGTCTCCGACCTAGGAAATTCACTTCAAACGATATTCAGCTACCTAGGGTACTCACATACAGCGAGTTTTACCGACCTAGGGTATTCACTTACAGCGAGTTTCACCGACCTAGGGTATTCACATACTGCGAGTTTCACCGACCCTAGGGTATTCACTTACAGCGAGTTTCACCGATGCTAGTAATATAATATAAAATAATAATAATAATATATAATATAATATAATTATTTTATAATCAATGTTTGTATTTTCAAATTATTAAATCAATTATATTTTGGTACGCCGTCGGGTTGGATAACAGACGTATCAACAATCGATACAAGTAAGACAAGTTCGACGTAGTCGTTGTATAAAATATAAAACAAATTTTAATACGTTGCAAAAATGGTATTTTTTTAGTGAATAAGAAAGACTGACAAAACATGTACAATTTTTAATAAAAAAAAAATGGTAAGAGAAAACAAACCGGTGTGAAACGATGTCACGAGGTTTTCGGTCGGAACGTTCCGTAGCGGCGATGGAGGTAACGAAAAATTGTGGTTATAAGACAATGTGAATGTGCGATCGGACGAGATAAGTTTCCCTGGCACCACAAATTTAAAAAATCCATTTTTTTTCCGAGCCATAAAATGTACCATGATTTGTACCACCCATTTGGAAATTTGTACCAATAAATTTCTCCCGGAAAAATCAATTTTCCTCTACGGGTGCCAGGAAAACGTTTCCCCGGTACCCGGAATCACACCAAATTAACTATGTGACATGTGTCTATGTTTTTTCTTAAATAAAATATAACTCTTTTATCTTTTATATGACTGAAA
>NW_020270902.1:0-53241 GCF_002803265.2 Melanaphis sacchari
GCAGTTTATTTCACAGCCGACATAATTTTTATAGTGGCGATCTATTTTCTATTGATGTTTATAATCAATAATTATTTATATTTATATATTTTTTTAATTTTGTTGGATTCGAGTGTTGTCGCCAGGGGCGTCATTTGGGGGGGGGGGGGGTCAGGGTGTGCGGTAGCACCCCTTAATTTTTAAATACTTCCAATTGGCCTGCGCCCTGCTGAAGCCTTGGCCTGCGCCCCGCTGAAGCCTAAAAATAATGCACGAGCCACGAATGCACAATTATTAATATGATTAAAATTAAATCGTATTTTAATTTTTAAATTTTATATTGACATTTTATCAATATTGGTATACTGTCAATCATGATTACAACTTTAAATTACAAATATAAACAAATATCGTGTTATCAATTAATTCAGTAAGCAATAGATAAGGAAACGGCACGAACCACGATTAACGTACTATCTATAGCCGTGGCACGAACTATGATTATAATCATAGTTCGTGGGTAACGGCAATAACATGGTATCACCATAGATAATAAAGAATGGATAGGCCATTTGTGCTTATCATACATATCATATCATACATTTCACATTGCTACATTATAAAATACATACAATTTATTATTTTACAATTTCACTATTAAAATTTAAAATGAGTGAAAAAGGAAAAGGCGGCGCTTTTCGTCAACGAGAAAAGAATAAGAAGTTATTATTAGCAGCTAGTTCTTCTTGTCACAATATTGCAAACATGTTTAAAAATAATGAAAATAATTTAGTGAAAATTATTGTAAGTACATATTAAAATAGTTTATGATGATGTATTCAGTTATTGATCCATAACAAATATACTTATTTTGGAATTACAGAAATCTGTTACTATTGATAGCAATGAGTTGGTAAATGATGGAACTGATTATGTTGAAAGATGTAAAGATATTGAAGCTATTGAAGCTATTGAAAATGAATCCATAACTAATGTAAATAATTTAGTAAGCATAGATTCTGATAGAGTAGATGCCATAGAATCAAACAGCGCCAATACTCAAATTGTTGATATTGATTATAAATTAAATACAAGTGGTACAGAACCAATAACAAAACATAAAAATGAAGTTAGTATAAAGTTCCCAGAAAGCTAAAAATGAATGATAATAATTGTAATATAACTAAACCTAATTAAATATATTTTTAGGTTCCCGATTTATCTCTTACAAAGTATAATGATCCAGTTCAACCCATTCTTTTGAGTTACCCAAAAAATAATGGAAAAAGATCATTTAATTCTACATTTTATAGTAATTTTAGTTGGATAGAATACTCCATTTTAAAAGACATGGTATATTGTTTTATCTGTCGACATTTTACAGTGGACACTGAAGTTTGTAATACATTTATTAATAAAGGTTTCAATTGTTGGAGGAAACAAACAGAATCATATAAAAAGCATATGAATAGTGAAAAACATAAATTAAATTATGAGAAATATACAATGTTTTTAAATGTGAATAAAAATAGTACTGTAGCAAGTTCACTAATAGCTGGTCGTAAAAAGGACATTGAAGAAAATCGTCAACATATTTTTTTATTGTTAAAAGCAACTTTATATTTGTCAAAACAAGGCCTTGCACTGAGAGGACATGAAGAGTCCATATCATCAGCAAATCGTGGTAATTTTATTGAATTACTAAATATGTTTGGTGATAACAAAACAATAACAAAATTATCAGCTAGATATGGCCATTACACTTCACCTGAGTATCAGAATGATTATATTAAAATATTAGCTTATTGTACTAGGTTAAATATAATTAAAAAAATGTCTTTTACTGGAGCTAGTGGAGCTTATTCAATACTTGTCGATGAAACTAAAGATGCTGGAAAAAAGGAACAACTATCATTTATAATTAGATTTGTTGACAATGAATTAAATATTCATGAAAAAGCCATAGGTTGTTATCATATGAGAAAAGTTGATGCTTTTAGTCTAAGTAAAGAAATTTTTAATATTGTAACTGAGAATAATTTAGATATACATAAATGTATAGCACAATGCTACGACGGAGCATCTGTGATGAGTGGTGTATTTTCTGGCGTACAAAAAAGAGTATCGGATATTGTTCCACATGCTGTATATATACATTGTCATGCCCATCGCCTAAATCTATGTTTGATACAAACAATCCAAAATAATTCAGTTGTGGTTAATTTTTTTGACACTGTTCAGTCATTATATAAGTATTTAATGAACGGACATACACGCTATGAATTATTCATGAAAATACAAGCTGATAAAAAATTACAAGAAATACATTTGGAACGTCTCGTTGAAACCCGCTGGTCATATTGGCATACTTCTTTAAAAAAAATACTATTACGCTACACAGAAATTAAAGATGTTTTAGAAGTTTTGACAGTCCAGGATGATCAAACTGCTAGAGCGACTGGTTTACTTGAAGAATTTTCATCATTTAAGTTTGTTTTAATTTTGCATATCATGGAACAAGTTTTGAGCACTGTTCATTGTTTATCGAGTGAGCTCCAAAATTCTAAAATTTTACTACCCACAGCTATTAATTTAGTCAATTCTTTAAAAGATGAACTCATAAAGTATCGATCAGAAGAACAATTTCAAATTATTTATGAAAAAGCTAAAATATGTGCACTTAAAAATAATATACCTATAGAAAGGGACGATGAAAGAAATAACCGACTACGGCAAAAATACAAACCTTCAAAACAATTTGAAGATTATTTTGTTATGAGTACTTTGGGACAATCAAAAATTACAGTCAAAGAATAGTACTAAAAAAATAAAAACTGATGTGTTATATGATGTGATTGACAGGTAAATATCCTATAATGATATTAATGCTTTGGGCTATATGCTTAGTGTAGCTTTATTAATGATTAGTTTTTTTGCTTGCTTTCATTTTCAGATTTATTATGCAACTTAATGAAAGATTTTCAGAATCAACCAATAACTTATTTAAGTTGTTTGAAATTTTTGACCCTTCTAGTCCCAATTTTTTTAATCCAGATAGTCTTTATTTAAAACTATTTATAAACCATTATAGTTATTTTAACTTTAATGAAATTCAAATTGCTTCTGAGTTTCCATCAGCAAAAGCACTATTTAATGACAAACATGATGTTGATTTGGACACCATAGCAATTTGCTTAAAAGATTTTCCTATCGCTTTTGTAGAAACTTTAAAAATTATTTCATTGGCAAAAACTTTACCAATTACAACGGCATCAAATGAAAGGTTTTTTTCATCACTTAAAAGAGTTAGGTCATATTTACGCACTACCATGGGTGATGAAAGACTTAATGATCTGATGGTACTTAATGTTGAAAAAGAAGAAGTTAACAATATAAATTTAGAAGAAGCTGTAGATATATTTGCTAAACTAAAAAATCGACGATATCCGCTTATTTAAATAAAAATTTGTTTTTTCTAGCGCTTTGCTTTTTCCAAAATTATAATAATTATGAAAATAAATGACAATTTATTAATATAGATATTAAGTCCTTTTTTTTTTATTTGCTGTTGCATTAATTCTTCTTCTAGCTTATTATGCATAAATTATTATTGGTTTTCACTGTTAAGGTAGGTAATTAATTATTTATTATATTTTAGTATCTTAATTGATATTTACTATTTATTTTGATGCAATGATTCCGAATTTATTCGGTCCATAATGTATAGAAATAATTGAAAACAGGATAATGCACGTTTGTATATTTATTTTTATATGGCCTGGTGAAATTTCAAAATGGCCTGCTTGAAACCTCGCACACCCGAAAAAAAACATGAAATGACGCCCCTGAATACGACCATTAGAATTTAGAACCGTGAGTCATCTATGTTAGTAATTTATTCTTCAACACGAATTTGAAGACAATCACCTTCAATGGTTTGAAAATGATCTAAAATTGATGATAATATTTTAATATAAAAAGCTTCAAGCCTGTACCATTAATGATTGTAAGTTGTAACGAAGTACACATATTTATGTATGTTGTCGGCCTGTCCAAATACAATAATACAAAATTTCAATAATATAGGTAATCATTCAATTAACTTGTATTTACTTGGTACCATACATCACTATTATAGTATTATATATATTACGGTGAATGATGTAAACGTGGTAAAAGACGTCATTCCCCGGTAAATGACACAATTTACCTAAAAATTAGTAAACGTTGTAAATGCAGACATTCCCCGATTATTGTCGTCAATCACCAGTTTATTTGGAGAATTTTATGTCGGTGTGAACGATCAGTGATAAGTGTGTAGGTACTCAATAAGCTTCGTTAGTTAAAAATATCATGACGGAAGTAAATAGATAAACGAAAATCCCAACTAGCAATAACGTCGATAACCCGAGTAATAATATGAGATAATCTTTTAGTTTATTAGTAAGTATCGACAGGCATAATATTATAGCGAGTTGTATATGCTACAAATGTGTGATTTATAATATTTGTGGTACTAAAAAATGTGTTTGCAATGCAGCGGAAATGTTGTACAGTTCAAAATGTCATGGTAACTAAAATTGTACAAATAAATAGTTTGTAATATGAGCGTATTTTATTATTTTTAATTAACCTATTATCACATTCAAATAAATGCCTAAAATAAAAAATGAAACATCCACCAACAATAAATCATTATTATAAATAGTACCTATAGTAAAAAAATCAGTGTATTTTTTGAGATTTATCATCATTTACCACTAGTTTTGGTAAATGACATCAATGACCGATGAAAGATGTACATTTGAATTTAAAATCTGGTTTTTTACATCATTCACCTACATAATCGAATCATTTTGGTAAAAGACGTCATTCAGCAATATTCATCTTTCACCGTAATATATAAACATAATTCTATGGAATATCCTCCACTCCTTTATATCAAATTAATTTTTTACTACCAACGTTTTTTTCTTTGATTTCTATAAAGTTATATATTTCTTAATACTAATACAATGTTTCGGATACCTTACGACTTAAATCTAAATTCAAAAATAAAGTGAATAAAGAAATTGATGTGCCGCTGGTCACTTAATTAGGTATCGTATGTCAAGTTTCGTCTTAGTCTTCCTAATCCATACAACAATACAACATTATACTATACGTTTATACATAAGGCATAATGTCATAAACTATTGAATACTATCCAACCATAATCTACCTACTTAATACTTCTATTAATAGGTATATTAAAAAAGTTTATTTTTCCAATAAGTTGTAACAAATTATTTATAATAGGTAATTATAATGTTTGATAATATTTATATTTATATAATTACCTACTTGCCATATTATACTAATTTTGTATACCCATAAATAACTTGCTCAGTATTCAAAACTCAAATGTTTTATTAATTCAGCTTGCCTATTTTGGGTTAGAAAAATATGTTTAGTTTAGGTATCATAAATGCATACCTGAACAATACACATAATACTATTATAACACCTTTACCATATTTTAGAGTGAAAAGTAAAATGTGACCTATTTATAAATATATCTATTTATAACTAGATAAAACATAACCATATAACCCATATAAGGTACCTATAAATTTACTTTTTACTATTTTATTTGCTAAAAACATCACTAAATTACATTAATTGACTATAAAACTTAAATACATATTTTAGGTGAACTATTTATGAAATGTTTAAATTCCAATAAACTCAAAAATAAACAAGTATAACATTATAAAAACAGTTAATTTACCATGTACTTAAAACATTTTAAATATATTTATAACATTCTCAAAACAAAAAATGGACCATTATTAAAGTGAGACCATTTTAGAGTTTGAATAATATTCTTGAACTCAACTTAAAATATTGATGCTATCAAAATGTTGTATTACTCATTAAGGTACGGCCACACTAAACGCGATTTGCGATGCGAGCGATTTATTTAGCGATTTAGCGATTTAGCGATTTTTTCAAAACTACAGAATCGCTATGACATGGCCACATAGAGCGCGTTTTGCGATAAATCGCTTCTATCGCGTCAAAATCAAAATAGTTTGTTTCTCTGCGATTAATCGCTTTGTAATCGTTGTTCAATCACCATGTCCGTCCAGTCGGAAAAGTTGGCGTCAGCAATTTTCATGAAAGAACCAATTTGGAACCCTAAACATGCTCAACATAAAAACAGAACAGAATCATTATCCAACAGTGTTGGACCGACTTGAGTCTCGAGATGAATATTGATGGTATGTATTATATAATACAAAACTAATGAAATAAAAATACACCTTGATTCAAGTTTATTAAAATTAAAATTAGATATGAACTATATTTATATTAGATTAGAACTGAGAAGAAATACAATATTATATAATATTAAGTATACATATTATTACGTTATTAATGTTACCCAGAATAGCTTATGATAATTTAAAAATACATGTTTTTTTTACTAAAAATAACAAATTATCATGAATTCAGATGGAATAAAATAACAACAAATTATATAGGTAAATTGAAATAGTAAAATCAATCATAAAAACGTCTAAAATAATGAAGCTAATTTCGTAACTATAAATAACCTTAGGCACGTGTTTTCTGTATATTTTCGTCTTTGAAAATTTAAATGTTTGAATAAACGGTGTTAAATAGTGAATGTGGTTGTAAAATTATTTATAGTATCTAGATACGAGTATTATACACAAATATACTCGTATCGATGTCTGTATGAAGTTCTATATCATTATTTATTATAAGAATATTGTAATTTATTATTATTTATAATATGTAGGTAGTTTAATTATTAATTATTATTAACTAATTCATAAACTATGAATGGGTGTGAGTTTAGAATGTATGCATTAAATATAGTCCAATTGCCAGGGAACTGAACCATATTCACTACTAAAATAATCTGCAAAAACTTCTCTAGTTTGTCTGGCGCCTGAGCTGAATGTATTATTTCGTCTCTTATCAGGATTATAAATATGTTTTTCATTTGGAACATTTTGCATAGGTTGTTTGTTGTGTGTTAATACTATGTTGTGTAATACACATACAGCTCGTGTGATTGTAATAGCATTTTCAATGTTAGTTTCAATAGCCTTATTTAATATTCTCCATTTTGATGTTAGAATACCAAAACTGTTTTCCACCGTGCGCCTGGCGCGAGAAAGTCGATAGTTAAATATCTTTTTTTTTAAATTGTTGACGAGTTGCTTTCCGGGATACGGACGTAACATATTAACCAATAGCGAAATCCTTCATCGCCAATGAATGTATACGGACATGGTGTTTGTATTAGGAAGTACTTCGTTTGAATTCAATTGTTTATTTTGTAGTTTTGAAAATTCTGAATATCTAAGAACTCCGGCGTCACTTTCTCCATATGCGCCAATATCAACCATTACAAATTTATAATTAGCATCAGTAATAGCTAGTAAATGAATTGAAAAAAAATGCTTATAGTTATAGTACATAGACCCTGTATGTTCTGGCTGATTTATTCTGATATGTTTTCCATCAATGCTTCCAAGACAATTTGGAAAATTCCAATTTTCATAAAAGTCTCTAGCATTCGATTTCCTGGATCAATTGTAGGTTTCGTAAATAAGTTGCAACTAATTCATCCCAAATAGCAGCACATGTCCACTACAATATTTGAAATAGTTGATTTCCATAAGTGAAAGCCAAACTTCTGTAACTACAACCAGTGGCCAGAAATCTAAAATGTAAATGTTCGAAGTAAGTAGTATACCGAAATATAAAATCTAGAAAATTGAACATTTTTATAAGCGTATAAAGTACAAATATTTCCGATATTCGTCAAAATCACGAATATTTGCAAGTTATTTTGTAGTTAAAAATTCATATAATGTTTAATACTAAAATACCTAAAGTTTGAAATTGTAATACAGGTTCTACATAGTTGAGATTAATTAATTATAAACAAACGTCGAGCGAATTTGTATGAGCTGTTATTAAAAATAAGTAAAATGTTTAGCAGATACTTTGAAAACGAAATGGAAACATGAGGGACTATTACCGCGGAATTAAGAAACACCTCCTGGAAATCTGGAGCTGGATCAGATGATGTGAGTACTTCTACGTGGCCTCTATTTAAAATCTGTCTTACCTACGGAACACTATGAAAACCAGACCTCGCTTTACAAACATAGAAACAAAATTAGATGATAATGAAGAAGATCTGGATACTGAAGACCAAAATTACGCAAATAAAAGCAACACATTGTTTACGCAAGAGTCATCGGCTATTGATGGAGATCTAGAAAACACAGACTCCGATATAACTTCAGGACCTTCAGGTAAAATAAAAAGAAATTACGAAGTAAAATCTCGCCAGACAGCGGCTAACAATTTTAGAAGAGAATTGTTGAACATGGAAGCCAAAAAAATTAAGTTATTAGAAAACGAAGAAAAAGAAGACGAGGATTTATTGTTTTTAAAAAGTTTGTTACCCGATCTTAAAAATTTACCAAGGACTCAAAAAATGAAAACTAAAATAAAATTTCAAGAAATTTTATTAAATGAAACTATTGCTTTAACATCCACAGTAACTACACCTCGTTCGTCATACGAAAACACCAGCAGTACATATTCAAATCCATCACCTCACCCAATAGAAGTTAATAAAGACTGGCCCGCAAACCAAACAGCAGCAGAAGGTATTGGTTGGCAAAATGCTACCCAATGGGAAAGATATAGTGAAGACAATCAAGTTTACGAAACCAATAAGATGCTTTAATTCTAGATATTATTAGATCATTTAATTCCTATAAAAATGTATTTGAATATTATTTGATGAGCAAGATGCTATTTCATTTTTTTTATCTATTAATTTTATTAAAGCTAATACATTGTATTATTATAAACAATGTTTTATGATGTTATTTGATTTACTATATTTATTGTTTATTTAAAAAAATATATGGTAGGTACCTATATTCAATTTATTTGAGGTATAATTACGTTTAATTAATTTTTCAATAAAAACAGTTATTAAACTTTTGATGTATGTTTTATGTTCAAAATAATAACAACTTACCTTATCGTGAGAAAAAGTCTTTCCTCTGGAGATATAGGTTTTCGGAAATTAG
The DNA here is from genome assembly GCF_002803265.2 of Melanaphis sacchari. Lineage (NCBI taxonomy): Eukaryota > Metazoa > Arthropoda > Insecta > Hemiptera > Aphididae > Melanaphis > Melanaphis sacchari. The sequence continues at coordinate 9,114 of NW_020270902.1, forward strand.
TATCCAATTTTTGTATTCTTTCTCGAATAGCGTCGAGTATCAAATTGAAGGTGTTTTCGTCCATACGACAGTATTCAAAAAATTTATCCGGGTGCTTTTGGAGTTTATTAAAAAGAGTGTGAAATTCACCTTCGGTTTCTCGATGTTTATTTATTTCATGCACCCATAATCGTTGTTTAAATAATTCAACTTTAGCTTCTAATGAAGCACAACTTTCAGATAAAAGTATTTTACGTATACGATTCGATTTATATGAAGTCATCTCGACGATTAGTGACAAACAACTAGTGACTATATGTAATAACCTACTTTGATATAGCAATAAAAACGCGGGAGTGGCTACACCAACAATGTAAAAATCGCTACTAAAAATCGCTCGCATCGCAAATCGCGTTTAGTTTGGCCGTACCTTTAGACAGCTATTGTTAGTTTCTATCGTCGTATCCTGTATAATACCCTTACATTGTAATGACGACGTGCGACGGCAGAAAGCACAAATAATAATTATTATTAGATCGCTATAATAATTATTATTATTCGGCAATCACTGTCAATATTATTGCCATATTATTATTTAGTTTATGAGTCTTAGTTAATTGGCTTGTGACTGCCTGTCGAATATAATATTATATGATTGTTAGTAAAAAACGGTTTTTTATTATACCCGGCTTTAAATATATAATTATTATTTAACGATGTCGGATTCTAGAAATGACTCTGAATCTCTCAGTAAACGTGATCATTCTGTCAGTACTCGGAGATCATTAATGTCTTTTTTTACAAAGAAATTTCGTTCAGATAATGTGCAAGATCGATCTAAAGTAAATAATGAAGAAAATGTAAGTACTAGTAATGTTATTTCTGCAGCTGTACATGATAGTAGTTCTAAAGATTTACAAACCGATGTTGACAATCATGTACAAAAAAATATTTTTGCTGATACATTAGATATTGGTAACTTTATTGACAGTTCAAAATTGAGTAATGATAAAAAATATCTTGCATTGACAAAAATACGGAGACCGGATATTTTATATAATTTTTCCAAAGATAACGATTCAAGAAAATTTCAATTAAAATGGCTTAACGATTTTCCGTGGTTATCAAATAGTCAAAAACACGAAAGAGTTTATTGTAAAACTTGTGTGTTATTTTCTCGTAATGTAGCAAGGAAAAGTAAAGAAAATGCAGGTTAATTATGCACTAAGCCATTAAATAAGTACAAAAAAGCTCTCGAACTGTTTAAAAAACATTCAAATAACGATTATCATAAATTTTCAATTATCAAAGCGGATGATTTTAAAAATGTTGTAGAATCTACTGAGAAGTCTATAGCTGTTAAATTAAATTTAAATATTTAAAAGCAAATTGAAAGAAATCGAAAAAAACTTATCCCGATCATCAATACAATTTTTCTTTGTGGTCGTCAAAACTTTCCCTTACGTGGTCATCGTAATGATGGAGATTTGTTTCTAAATAGTGTAACTAATGAAGGAAATTTTAGAGAGCTTTTGAAATTTCGTATAGATTCATTGATTGTTTTGAAAAACCATCTTCAAAAATTGTCCAAAAAATGCTAGTTTTATTAGTAAAACTACACAGTACGATTTGATCGATTTCTATGGTATAGTTCGCTTCACGAAAACTGGCGGGTGACCGCAACGATCCAAGCGGATTATTTGTTGTAGTGGTTATTAAACAATTTGCCGCTCTTTTCAAATACGTACGCCGTATAAACAATAAGTATTAGTCTTATTTCCCCCGCTTTTTTTATACATAAAACGTAAAATCGATATTTTTGACAAAGGATGTATTATTTGTAATACATACTAATTTTTAAAATAAAAATGATATTACATTTTTAAATATTTAATTATTATTATTTATTAAAGTATTCGAAATTGTTTATAATAATAAAAGTAAAAATACAAATTATAATTGTACATAATACTTGAATACCGACTTGCAATTCAATATAACAACAAAATACCAAAATCAAAACTTTTATTTTTTTTATTTTTTAAGAGATAATATACAATCTATACTGTATAGCACAATAAGTATATGACATGTGAAAAAAGTAGTTATTCATCAAGTTTATCACCCTATGGTAACCCTATAAATTGAAAAGATTGGAAGGTGGGAGTAAGAAGGCAGGAAATTTATTAAGCAGTAGGTAAGGTACACATTTTTTTTTTTAATTTAAGAGGTTTCTGCACCATCTTCTTTTTAGCCTCCTACGAGGGTTTTCCGGGAGCGTTAAGGAATTTAGGCTTAGAATCAGTGGATTTTCGTGATTGTTTAGGCGTGAGAAGAATCGTTTGTAAAATATTACAGATTCTTCTTCTATAGATTTCATACGTAGGTCGTTATTGAAGGGTAAGATTAGATATGTAGGGTTGGGCATTTGTGATTTTTCTTAGTGTTTTATTTTGATAGGCTTGAATTTTGTTTAGGTTCGTTTTTTTGGCTGTACCTCAAAACTGTAGTCCGTATGACCAAATTGGCTTTATCAGTGATTTGTATATTAATAATTTAGTTTTTAAACTTGAACATTTATTATTTGTAATTAAATTTTTAAGTGAACGGGAGCGAGAGTTTAAAATTAATCTTTTTGATTTTATATGATGGTTCCAAGTTAGTCTTTTATCTTGTATGATGCCAAGATATTTTACTGAGTTGGACAATATAAGAGCAATATAAGTTGCCCGGAATTTTAGCTGAGAAGATATCTAATATATCTGGGCTTTTTTTAGGAGAGGTAGGCCAATAAGTAGGTCCAGGTGGTGATAAAATTTGGAAATGTCTTTCGTTGGCTAAGTTGTAAAGTACGGTGCCGCGAAGGTTGTTGGCTCGACAACCCCAATTCTGGTGCTTGGCATTGTAATCACCACCGACAATAAAATTATTTTTAATTGTATTAAAGTAATTTGAAAGTATTTCTTTAGTGATCTTGTGACAAGGGGGAGAGGTAAAATGCGCCAATATTAAGTGGTATGTTGTTTAATTTGATTTGGATAGAGCAGGATTGTATATGTTCATAACTATAGTTAGGAAGTGGTTGATAAAATAAGGAAGTTTTAATTAGAATTGATACACCACTATGTGCGGTATTGTCTGGGTGGTTCGATTTTAATGAAAAGTAATCAGGGATATTTATAAAGGAGCATTTTTTGAAATGGGTTTCTGTTATTAGTGCTATATCTACACGTTTATTCTATAACACTGTAATTCATTGATATGATTTTTGAGACCGTTGGCATTGAAGAGGAGGATTAGGAGTGAGTTATTTGTGACATTGTTATTCATTTTTTTTATCTAATAAACTTGAGATTACTTTTGTTAGTAGAGAGATTAGAGGATTAATTAAGGTTTTGAAATCATTCAGGAAACTTGTCATTAAGAGTGTGATATTGGTTTCTGAAGGAGGTGTTGGAAGAGGTAATGTATGCCGAGCTGTCTGATTGGCTACTGCCTCTACGTAGGATTGATTTTGCGACTTGGGAGAATTAGTAGGAGTGGGACCTAAAGGGTGATGATCTTGTACATAATTAGACTTAAAATTAGTATCTTTAGTATCGAAAAAAAATTTGTTATTATTGGAATTTGATTTCTTACGGTGTTGGAGCTCTTTGTAAATTTAACATCCCTTATAGCTCGCCGGGTGGTTTCTATTACAGAGTGCACAGCAAGGAGGTTCATCTCGAGATTTCGGACAGGAAGAAGAGTGGTGATCTTTTCCACAGCGGACACAGCGAGGTGGGTGACCACAATACGCCTTTGTGTGTCCATAGTCCTGACAATTAGCACATTGGGCGATCGTTTTAGGTTTGTGGGATTCTTCAACCTTTACTTTTGTATGAAGTAGAGAATTGAGTTCGAATATTTCATTTGAGTGGATCGTTGGTTCTAAATCTACAAAAAACAGTGGAAGCTGTTTTTTTGTTTAGTCTGTGGAGTACCTGAGAGACTTGACGGACTACAAAAAAACGTGTTTCCAGTTCACTTTTTATTAGACTAGTTGGTGTAGTAGGATGTAAATTACAGATCACCACGCAAGTTGGTTTATCCTCTTTTAATTGAAACGTGTAAAATTGTGCTTTTTCATTTCTTAAGAACTTGACTAGCGTTCTGTATGCTTCAGGATTTGTCGTTTGGATTTTTAGTTGATCTGGCGTTGACTTACACTGAAAATTATCAACACCAATTAACTCACAGAGTTCGGTGCATAAATCAGGAAAATCGCGAACGTGTTTTATGAATATAGGAGGTAGAAGTTTGATAGATGAGGGAACGTCTGGTTCGAAATTTTTATCCTGCGAATCTTCAGCAGGAGGTTCTACCGATAGTTCCATTGAATTGAGGACTTCGTAGCGATTATTCGTAATGTATAATTTTTTTTTTTAGATTTAGGAGGGCGCACTTGTGGAGAGGTTGGTGAACCAGGATTAGAATAAGAGGAATTGGAGTGATTCCTTTTCTTTTGAATTGACCAGTCACTCGTTGGTGTGACGTTGGACGAAGAAGCCTTGTGATTAGAATCATTTAGATTTGTATTTACATTGAGTTTTGGTTTTGCGAGTTTGTTGATCGGAGGCATATCAGCGTTGTTATTTTTGTTCGTAGTTGTTGACATTGTGGTCGATGCGGAGGTGATTAATTAGATTAATCGGGCCGTCGAAGACGGTCCGCAGATAAGGAAACGCCGATCGGTGTGTTACGTAATTGAACAATAATTGGACTATTTATGAATAGAATTATTTTAAAACTGTATAAAGTAATATTCATTCGTACGACTGTACGAATGCGTGGAAAAACAAATAATAAATAATAAAAAATAGGTTATTTTTGTTTATTTATATGTAAGAGAGACATTAAAGACATTGATATATTACTACGTTAATATTTAAATATTAAACGCGTTGTTTAATTAAGCACTAATTGGCAGGCGAGGCACGACGACGTTGAAACATACGTGTGTATCGGACGGCTGCCGCATCGGAACTAAAATCAAAACTCAAAAAAAAAAAAACAAAAAACAAAAAACTTAACCTAATAATACAAGTAAAAATATATAATTTTTTTTAAATAACATTTGTATTACAATTAATTTCAATAATTATCGTTAAGGTTTAAATAAAAAATTACAGAATAAAATATAAATACAAATTATACAAACTCAGAAATTGGTAGTACTATTCCACATTTTCTTCATTGTGACTGTCGTCCCAATCGCTGTTATCTGGTAACAAGGTCATAATGATTGGCTCTAATATAGTATCTCTCATAATTTCCTTTTCGTTATCTTTATCTTACAGTTCTTCGGCATGTCTAACACACTTTTCCCAATCCTGTTGGGTAATCGAATCCAACGCTTCGTGAGTCAATCGTTCTATATCGCACATTTTAAAAGTTGTATTGTTTTTCGCCACTTTACCTTTTACCTGAGCCCATATCAACTCAATTGGATTGTATTGGCAATGATATGGAGGAAGTCGAACAACTTCATGGCCCATCTCTAATGCCAATTGATCCTGTTCACTCAAGTTGATAAGCGATATCGGACACCCCCTTGGTCGAGAAGTCGAGCGCTGCCGTTCAGCTGGAACGTGCGGCGTTCGGAAAGACTATGACGCTGCGGACGCACTGCCGCCGCTATCCGCCATGATTATTCGTAATTTTTACGTTATATTCAGTTCTGTTAGTTTTGTTCTGTTGTTATTCACTGCTCACGACACAAGATTTTGTTGTCTTGAAAACCGCGTGTATTTTTTATTATCGGCTTTTGCAAGTTGTGCTTTTATTCGCTCGGGAAAGTCGTTTTTACCGTATTGCCGGCGATCATTTGTTGTTGCCTCGGCATTAGCCAGTTCCAGTACGATCAATTACGAACAGCTCAACCCTGTTTTGGATAAGATCAGCTACGGTTTGTTTGTCGTTAGACAATGGACGTTTCATCTTGCTAGTTCCGGTCAATCACATAGGAGTAGATCCAGAGAGTTCCTAATCCCTTTCCTTAAGGTACCATTCTATCATAATTAATTGAATTGTTTTTCACTATTATTATTTATTTGTTTAATAAGTGTTATTTGTTATTAAAAGATAGATGGTCTGTTTGTTATATTATTACTTGTATTATCATTTATTTGTATTCTGTAGGAATAAGATCTTTTGTTTATTATGATTTTTGTTGTGTTATTTATCTATTATATATATTACTAGAAACGGTTAAACTCGCTGTAAATGAATACCAGCGGCGTACCGTGGAGGTTTGTTTGGGGGGGGGGTCAACGTAGTAGTTTGGCCAACTCTAAAAATTGATCCGGGACAACTTGTTTTTGTCATTTTTTTTGGAGCCATTTCATCGTTAAAATGTTAATTATTTGAGTAAATTAAAAATTTAAGCTATTATACTAATAAATTATGAAATTTTTTTAATATATAAGATATTCATTACTATTATTCCATTAGGTACCACATTTCCAATAAAATAGGTAGTTAATAATAATAAAATATATACTAATTTAATATATTAATAGATGACCTAAATGATCTGTAAGAATAAAATTATTTATGTCTTTGATTTTCAATCTTAATATTATGTTCAAGTACAATTTATTATGATAAAATATTTATTTTTAAAATAGGCGGAGTAAAATGGTTTCATAGTGAAACAGTAATAGCAAATTGTATGTACTAAAAAATAAGAAAATAAAGTAAATAGTAAAAATATATATTATCAATGATAATTGTCATAAAAATGATTCATTCTCTTATAAATACTTTTTATCATTATCATTATTGATTATCAATATTCTTCTTTTTTTTTAGAGTTGCCCATTTTTGAGCCATTTCATTTAAAGAAATTTTATCCACCAAATCTTTTTCAGAAGAAATTAAAATCAAATTGTTTAACCTAGAGTCTTCTTGGGTTGTTCTTAAATAGTTTTTGACTATTTTCAATTTGCTAAATGACCTTTCATTGCCAGCAACGGTTACAGGTACTGTACACGATAAGTGGCATAATAAATTTGCCAATGGTAAAGCAGTTTTTAATTCATGGGAAACTATTGCTAGGTCACTCATAGTGCTTTTATTTTGACATTGATCGTAGAGCACTTCTAGTTCACACTGCAAAGTTGATGTATCAATTTCAATGTTATTTGGTAAAAGTTGTATTGCATCTTGAATAAGAGTTTCCGTCAACAATTTTTTTGAAAATGCTGGTTTAAACATACTGTATAATGGCTTAATATCATTAATAGATTTTTCAAGATGATCTTTTATTAAACCATTCAGTTTATCTAAGACCACTTTAAACTCTTTCCTATAAAAAGAGTAAAAGGAAAATTCAAAAGCATTACTTCTATTAATGTCCAAATTTTTAGGGGCAATTCGACGATGGTGTCGTACAGAAAATTCTTTTTCAGCATCAACAACATATTTTTTCAAAAAAACTACAGCACTTTGGATCAGGTTGTTCATATTTTCAGAATCACAATTTATAATGTCTAATGATTTCAGAGTACTTGAAATAAATAAAGTAGCATCTGTTATGTTTAATACAGCTGATTCAAGACATTCAGTTAACAGTTTTAGTTTGTATATAATATTCTTCATAAACATTAGGCTTACAACAAAATCAACAGAAATTAATTTTTTCGACAAGGAAAAAGCTGTATTTTTAGTTTTTTTATCAATTTTCTTTTCTTCAACAATATTATCCAATGCATCAATAATAATTGGATATGATATCCATAATGATTGTAATGCTTCAGCGCATGCTGTCCACCTTGTTTGTGATAAATTTCTCAATTTAAGAGAATTTTCAATTTCATTTAGTTTGTTCAATAGAGGTCCATATCATTTAGTACTAGATGAAAAAAAAAACATATAGTTCTTGAAGAATTGAAAATAAATCTGTTATTATTAAACTAGAATTACACGCATGCTCAATAAAAGTATTGATTCTATGCGCCTTACAAGGAATATATGGAATTTTACGTCCAATAGCTTCTGATATTTTTTGTTGAGCACCATTAAATTGACCAGACATATAATTTGCGAAATCATAGGACTGAAAAACTAGATTTTGAAGATCTAAATTATTAGTAGATAATGTTTCTAAGATTTCATTAGCCATTCCTTTGCCTGTCTTGTCTACAATTTCACGGACTTCAAGCAATCTTTCTTCTGGTTTTCCTTTATCATTAACAAAGCGGACTACAACAGATAAAATAAATTTATGTGATAAGTCTGGTGTTGTATCTGCCATCACTGCAAATTGCTTAGCATTATTAACTGTTTTTGAAATATTGCTTTTTATTGAACTTCCTAGAATATTAATAAATTCATTTTGTGATTTGGGACTCATATAACTGGTATGATATGGTCTAAATCTAGAAGAATCTAACCACTCTTTCAATAATGGACAATGTCTTGATATGAGATAAATTATTTGTTTAAAATTACCATTTTCATCATCAGCGAAACCTCTAAATGCTAAACTCTGTCTACCGAGTGTTTTGGCAACTTCAAATAATATTACTTAAGTGTGAAAAGCATGATCTCTTTCTTCCTGGATGATTTTTTGTCTTTTATTTTTATCAAGCATTATGTCAATATGATTATTTTTGTTCATAAAATGACAAAACTCATAAAGTGCTGCTTTATGTGTTTCAGAATTAAAATGTTTTTTTAACTTTCCAATGTTGTTTGTCCCATTAATGCCTTTCATTTTTTTCCAATTTTTCACTTCTATAACAGTCCAGTTATTTTCACTTTTTTCCCGTCCAGCACCACAAGGAAAAAGAGACCAAACATAACAGAATGCTGCATCCTTAACTATGCTATACTCTAAATGTGGGAATCCTTCAAACCATGAATATTTAAAACTATATTTTGCTGTTCGTGGATACACATTCAACTTTAGTTGATGAGGCCCCAACATTATCAAATACTGACGTTGATTATCAGAAATAATTTTTGTTCTTTTTCCTGGATCATGTTCAACTACACTATTAATCACTTCTATTTCTGATACATTACCGGATTGACTCTCAAGTTGTGCTGTTACATCATTACATTTTTCTAGTACAGAATTTGAAATTTTTATAATTTTATCTATAGTTTCTTTAATTGCAACTACTATTTTGAAAGGATTTAATACTTCAGCTTCTTGGAAATCGTGAATAATATTTTTGCATAGTTTTATATAATCAAAAAGGTATCTGAATTGTCCAACACAATTCAATAAACTATCTGTTAAATTGTTAGCTTCACTATTTTCACATTTAGTAGTTTTTGATGGAAAATATTTTAAATTAACCTATGTACAATTTCAAAGTTTTCTTTAATAAATTATATGTTGTCAAATAAAGTATGGTACTTACATTTTCCAATAAATTTACATGTTGGCTATTGTTGACGTCGAGTCTAACGTCATCCATATTAATGCTAGCAACAGTTGACATATCATTTTTTTCTACTAGGACATAAGTTTTAAATGCAAGTTCTGAATTAACCTAGACAAATAAAATATGTATTAAATAAATTTGTATTTATTTAATAGATGGAAAATTATATTATATACTATACATGCAAGGTACCTGCTGTTAAAAATTATAATGTTTAAAATAATAAAATTTTTGTTATAAATTAAAAATTAAAATTAAACATAAATATTATATAATTGGCTATATTAGTAGGTAGTAAGTACTATCAAATAATTTAATAATAAAACAAGCAATATAAAACTTACATTTTTCAATAAATTTGATTTCATATTATTAGAACCCACAGATGCAAAAAATGGATTAGCAGGAGCTCCAGGTACTTTTATTTTAACTCGTTTTCCACCATGAAGAGCATTTTCATGCTTTTTTTGAAAGTCATTATTAAAAATGCTTCCACAAGACTCGCATTGTACTTTTCTCCTTTTCCCCATATGTAACACTTTTAAGAGGTAGATATCTAATTAAGTATATTATTTTAATTATGGATATACTAACCTATTGATATTATACCGAATAAGTATAATACCTGTAGTATTGCCTACATTATAGTTAAATGAAGAAACTAAACTTAATCGATATAATAAGGATATAATGAACATTCAAAGGCAAATAGTTTATTACATATTATGTGATATATTAATTATAATTTTAAATTCATTTTATAACCATGTCTTATGCCATGTGAATTAAATAAAAATTTGAAGAAATAATATAAAAATAATTACCTGTTAATGGCTGTAGCCTATAATACAATTATTGTCTTCTTCAAAAAACATGCACAACAAATAAAACGATATAAATAATATTCAATATTCTATGAAATATTCAAATATTATTTATTATAAAAATATAAGTAAAGACACATGTATAACTGGACAATTATTATTATATTTATGTTTTTCAAATCAACACATTACAGATAATCGTAACATTCATAACGTGACGTAAATTATTGTAAATAATAGTGGTGTCCGCTAGCCTGCAATACTTACAATATTATAATATATATAACAAATTAGATGCCGTAAAAGATATCAAGTCAACCACGAACGGTTGGCTATTTATAGTATGTGGTATCATTAACATTTGGATTTATAATCTATTTCACCACGACTGCATGTCTGCATATCCCTCTTGTTTTTACCATGGATATATATATATTATAGCCATGTTATTACTGACGCACTGATAACAATTTAAAGCATATTTTTCCAATAATAGACAATAAGTTTTATTATTCTATATATTATAGTCCAGACAGTTTACCGAGTATTAGAATATAATAATAACATATTAGTATATTCTAATAACCTTGATTCTAGTCTATATTACTATCACAATCGTATACAAATATTACAAATTATCAGTTGGCCATTATGTACAGTTAATGAGTTTCTCATAAATGTAAACTGGCCACCTCAAAAGTTAAAAAACCAATTATTGGGGGGGTATTATGACCACCCCCACCCTCCAACTAGATTCGCCACTGGTGAATACCCTAGGGTAGGTAAAATTCGCTGTATGTCAATATCCTTGGTAGCTGAAAATCGTTTGAAGTGAATTTCCTAGATAGGAGACAGGACTTTAATATACAGCAATTAGAAAAGTCTAGTAGGCAAAACCAGTGATAACGATATTTGAGATGTTGGTACCTCTGATTTGGTGGTTTTACACTTTGGCGGTGTCGTTTTAAACGCGTAAATAATAAAATCCCAATTCGAGCGTCTAATGGTAGGTCATTTCATTAAATTCACATGTGTAATACACCTTGTCCCGTAGCTTGCCCTGTGATTTTGTGCATGGAAAATAAATAAATACATTCCGAAAAGGTAATTAAGTGTCTAGTTATCAGTCATCGTCCAGTGAATATGGATTCCTGACAGGGCAATCCGCCTGCGAAGGATTGTCATATCTCCTGACGTCGAAGGCGTTGTACTGTTTAGTACGCAAAAAAGTTTAAATCGAATCGAGCGCTCGATTTCTCAAGCGATTACCATTGAAAATCCAGTTAAACGTATTTAATATAAATTATTTATTTATAATTTATATAAATTTTAAACGTATTATGGAAAATGCATGTCAAACGTTAGCGAGTTGAAGATCAAAAAACTATACATAATTAATATTTTTTTTGATATTTTAAAGATGGTTAGATATCGAAAAGAAATATAATGTACTATCTGTGATGACAAAATATTTAAAAAACAAAAAAAAAAATGGACTACTACCGTTTTTCCCCTGTACCATTCAAATGTAAACAATTGTAAGGCTAAACATATAAAATAATGAATTCACAGTCAAAACTGAGTGAAACAACTGTATTGTCATCAATATATATAATTGCATATCACATATGTACCTACATTTGAATTGTGCAGACTGTTAGCAATAACTATAATTGGTTTTTATTTTTAATTAAGTATATATAATGTAATAAGTTATAACGTGTAAAATATACACATATTAACTTGTGAACCTGAAAAATGTATTGTTCCTTATTGTTCTGTTGATGATTTATCAAAAAGTTCAAATTGTAAGTAAAATACAATTATAACTCCTCTTTTAAAAAGTTCATTAAAATTATATGATTATATGAATATAGTTTTTAACAACAACTTAATGGTCATGAATTAATCATTAACTTTTTAAAACTAACATTTAAAATATTTAAGGTAGGTATACTTTTGCTAATAAGAAATAATACATTAAAAATTCTTTAGTTTTAAATAAAATGATATAATATAAATTACTCATTTACATACATTTTTTCATTGTCACAGATGAACAACTTACTACTGTTTTTGTTCAGGAATCAACAAAAATGAAGCTAGATTTGATTGACATATGTAATGTAAGTAAGAACTAATTTTATTTTTTTTCTGATAACTTCATTAGTTTAAGGAAAATATATTGATTATTATTTTTTTTTAGTGTAATACTTATTAGTCATTCTAAAAAATATATTAAACATAGCCTAATTATAATTTATGTTATTTAGGATCAAATTTACACAGAAGAGATGACAGATAGACTTGATGATGAAAAAAATAATGTTTCTGAAACTGATCCAGCTAAATGGGTTATAAATGTTGATACAATCAATTATTTGGTACACAATTAAGTATCATGTAATTTAGACAGTATCAAGTTCAAATTGACTAAACGTATGATTGGTAAATATTATAGATATCTCTCTCAGGATGTATTCATTAAAGAATTGCATAATGGTGAAACCAAGTTTCGAGATTGGCTTTTATATTCTCATTCTGAAAATTCTCTATTTTGTTTTTATTGTCTTCTCTTTGGGAAAAATAAAACTGCTTTTAGATCAGAAGGAAAAGGTTAAATTAATTGGAAGAAATGTAATGATCAGGTAAAAAACCATGAAAAAAAATCCTGTTCATCTTAAATCTATACAAATATGGTTTTCAAAACAATCTCAGAACTTAAAAACTGTTGATAAATTACAAAAAATTGAAATACTTAAAGAAGAATCTTACTGGCGAGAAGTTCTTCATCGTTTAGTTGAAACTATTAAGTTTTTGTCAACAAGAGGTCTTGCCTTTAGAGGTGATGATCAAACCCTAGGTTCTTGCCATAATGGAAATTATTTAGGATTTATTGAATTACTTGCTAAATTTGATCCATTCCTTTCTACACATATTAATAAGTATGCAAATAAAGGCACAGGAAATGTATCATATTTGTCAAATACAGTTTGTGATGAGTTAATCTTGGCCATGAGTAAAACTATTCTAGATAAAATAATTCAAGAAATTAAAATTTCCAAGTATTTCTCTATTATAGTTGACTCAACACCAGATATGTCAAAAATTGATCAACTGACAGTTGCAGTAAGATATACAATGCTTGATGGTTCACCTGTTGAACATTTTTTGGGATCTTTACCTTCTGTTGGTCATAAGGCAGAAGAAATGGAGTGTGCTGTTTTAACATTTTTGTCTAATCTAGATATAAATATTAAAAATTGTCGTGGACAAAGTTATGACAACGCACAAAATATGGCAGGAATTTATAACGGATTACAAGCCAGAATAAAAAAGAAATCCCCTACAGCTGAATTTGTGCCATGTTCCGCTCACTCATTGAATTTAGTCGGTACATTTGCCGCTGAAGCGACAAGCATTGGTAACCGTTTTTTCATGACCACTCAGAATTTATATACATTTTTTTCTGGATCTACATCGCGTTGGAAAATCTTAGAAAATCAATTAAAAGATGTTCCAAATTCAACACTACTAAAAAATTTATGTCCAACTAGATGGTCATCTCGATATGCGGTATGTAAATCTATCAAAAATGGTTATCCTGGGATTATTGCTGCCTTACAAGAAATATCAAAAGATATAAGTCAACGACCTGCTACAATATATGAAGCTATAGCACTTAATAAAAAAATTGAAAATTTAGAATTTATATTTATGTTGGTTCTTTGGACACCAATTTTGGAAAGATTCAACATGACTAGTAAAAGCTTACAATTTGTTGATATTGATTTGTCATTAGTGGTAGTATTATACAAATCACTAAATTTATATATTTCTGAATTAAGAAATAATTTTGATATTCTGTTAAATGAAGCTATGTGTATTTGTAAAAAAGATATGTTCCCCAATGAGTCAAAAAGACAATCACGAAGGACTGTGTTTTTTGATGAAGACAATGCTGAAGAAACTGTTTTTACAGAAAAAGTAAAAAATCAAAAATCAAACATTTATTCCTATTATTGATGCTTTAATAACTAATTTGAACAGCCAAAATAAAGCATATAGTAAAATAAATAAAAAATTTGGTTTTTTTTTAATGCTAGAAAAGATAGATAATACAGATTTAAGAGTTAAAGCAGAAATTTTAGTGAAGACATATGAAGAAGATCTGGATGCTGATTTCATCGAAGAGGTTATTCAGTTTAAGGCAATATTTTCATGTATGCCAGAAAATCAAAAAACATCCATACATATTTTATTTAAAGCATTAACAACTTCTCCTATAATCACTACATTTCCATCAATAGAAATTGCATTAAAAATATTTAGATGTTTGCCATGTTCTAACTCAAGTGGCGAACGATCATTTTCTGTTCTTAAAAGAGTTAAAACATACCTTCAATCATCATTATCAAATGAAAAAATTTCACAGTTATCAGTCTTATTTGCTAAAGGGAAAGCAAGAAAAAAATTGTTATAATTTGTTTTTGTAATGCAATTTTATTGAATAAAATAAAATAAAATTTAGATAAAGTTTTCAACATTATAACTATATGATAGCTTAATAAACTTATTACCCACTAAATCTATGTTTAAGTATTGTTATTGTTTTAAATTAACCAAATTAGCCATTTCAGTTATATTTTTTTTGTGTCAACACAACATTAGGGATCAGGATCATCAGACAATTAAAAATATAGATAACAATCTTTTGGAGACTCCAAAAAAAAAAGTCATCCTATAGTTTTTCATATACCTAAAATACTAAATAACGTGCGAGGTAGTTAATAAATGGATGATATTAAGAAAGGAGGGGACTGGGGCGCTTAAAAATGAGTGCCCATGGGCGCCAAAAAGCTTAACACGGCCCTGGTTAAACCCGACGCCCGTTTCTTTTTTATACACATAATAAATCGTATTTCGTACGCCGTCGAGACAGTACCGATGAAGTCGCGAAGGCGTCCGATGGTGGAGACACCGAAAACTAAACGACGCGTATTCGATATAAAGATAAATGATTTATCGAATCTCAAAAAAAAAAAAAAACAGTAGTACACACGCGACAATACGATAACCGACCGGAGAACGCGCCGCGAGAACGCGTTTTCCGGACGCGACGGCGACGGTCGCGAACGGAATTCGGGGACGTGGGGCTCGCAAGAGACGCGTTCCGAACAATCGGAAAACGCGCGGACGCGAAAAAGGCGAAACCGATTCGGGGCGGAGAGAAAAACCGAAGAAAAACGGGCGACATCCGTCGGCGGGCGGCCGAGGACCGAATCCGAACGAAAAAGACCCGCTCCGGACTAAAGCGTCGAGAACGCGACGGAAAGAGTTCTCCAAAGGCCGGAAAAGCGGAAAAACGATATAATAAAAACAAATAATAACGACCGATAACGACGGCGGCGGGAGATAACGATAACGGCGCGCAGGAGATATCAGTTAACGACGTTAAGAAAAAATTTTAATTTTTCGATTGGTCAGTACACTAAACCAGAGAACTTTGTCAAAAAAACCCAGAAAGCTCGTTTTGGTTTTATATTATAAGAAGATTTGTATCTCTCACCTTTTCCCTATCAGAGCGTGAGTCATCGCCGTTCACGAGCCAATTTAGGTAAGTCCGGTGTTGGCGAAACAGATCTAATTCATATTTTTTTTCGGTTGGTATTAACCCTCATTTTAAGTTCAGCTAGCGTTTCTAATGGTGAAAATTTGATATTTTTTTTAGTCAACCAATCCTGTACATCTACTTTTTTTGTATTGCTCATTGGATAGTTATCTATGAGAGTTGAATGATATGATGCATTATCCATTATGATGATACGACGGTTCTTCAAGATTGTTCAACATTTGGGTGAACCAAGATTTAAACACATCCGAATTCATTTGGCTGTGGTAATCCATAGAATTACCAGTATTACTCCGGAAAACCAATTTTGCATTCGGAATGAACCCGTAATTTGCACACCCTGCGTGCACCACAATAAGTCGCCCACCTTTTACAGTAGGGATTTTTGGACCGTGTTATTTTACACATATATATTATACGGAGAGGTGATGTGTATACCGATGGGATAATATATTCAAACAGTGTAGCACCAATGGATAGGGCGAACACCTGCACATCGTGATATTTAATATAATGAATAAGACATAGTCACACGTCCTGGACTTCTCAGAAATGATGAATAAACAATAGTGTTAACATTGTACTATTTAATATGACAATTAAGACTTGATTACACGTCTTGTAATTCTTAGAACCGATGAAATCGCAGGAAAGGCACCCAACTGAATAATACATTTAATTTAGAGAGCTCTTTTAGGTCATCGAAAGTCGCCACCTCCTCAGTCACCACTCTTGACGGTTAACCATATATAAGGGAGACCGGGGCAAGAGCTCAGCAGACGGTTAGGGATATTCGAGACGCTCAGAGGCAGGTCGTAACACCACTCACACCATCTTGTGCTTATAAAATTGTATTCTTGTACGAGTTAATTGTATTAAATAAAGACTTAATCTTTTAACTTGCAAACATTAGTATTTCTATTTCTACGTTGATATATGAATCGACGTTGACATAAGGGACGCAACAATATCATACATATCATTACTTCAGCGCCAGCATAATAAAGTCTATTTGAAAATATACAAGATTGTGACAGCCCGCGATCACATGGCGTATAGGTAATAGGGTAACGTAGCAGCCGGCGACCACATTTTTAATGTTATCACCAGTAGCCAGATGACCGTCGGCGGGCACGTAGCGATTTGCATGTTAGATAATTAAATAATAAATTCTAGAAAACACTATTTATATTAGAATGTATATTTTACTAGCTAAAATAAAATATGTATGAAATATTAGGTACTCACTTATTTCACATAGATTTGCAGTATCAATGTTAGTATTAGCTAAAATGTTGACTGGTGGTTTAAAAATTATGTTATTGTAACATTAGTATAATTAAAATTAGAAATTTTTCTTTTTTTACGACATGACACTAAATGTCGAGTCCAATTGGTTTTATTTAATTCACCACGAATTTTTCCACAAGCACACGAGTAAGAATTCATTTTGAAAATTCAACCAACGCTTAACGATAAACAATATTCACGAACATTCAAAGTCATGGACTAATCAAATACGATTACCATTAAAGATTAAATCATTAAATTTAATAGCTCATAGTTCCTAGCTCCTATCATAATATAATATTATCGCAATTTATTATATAAATAGTTGTGCGTCTACATATTTATACTTCTTACTAAAATAATTGAGTATAAATAGATATTTTCGAATGTGGTAATAGGTTTGTTCCAGCATAGTGTTTCAAGTGGTTGCAAATGTTCAGCGCATGCGCAATGTCAAAAACGTGTTCTAGCAGAGCAAATTTAAAACATCCAACAAAATGTTTTCTGTTCCATCAGTGCTGCAACATGTTATCGACTTGTTGGAAACAATTTTCTGTTACGAGTTATACGTTAAGTCAAATGTTTCGCGCATGCGTACAATGCAAAATATTAATTATTGTGATAGTTATCTTGTTTTGACAGTTAGCTTAAAATACTTTTTTATATTTTTATTTTATTTATTGATTGACATTTTGAGATGGATTTTGAATTTATCAACTCCTCATCCTTTTCATCATCGTCCGACTATGAATTTTTATTTGATAGCGACGACGAAGTTTATTTTGAACACAGAACAAAACCGAAAAATCAGAATTATTTTGAGACTGTAGCAAGGTAAGTAAGCTTTTTATAATTACATTTAAGTTAATATTTATAAATTTTCCATGTTGAATAATTAACACATGGTAAGCAAACATCCCCCTCTCGGGTTTAAATTGTAACTTTTTTATTTTTCTAAAACCTAGGGGTAGTTTTGGTAAATTTGTTGCTGAATATTTATTTGGCAACATAAATATTTAGTTTTTTTATTTTAGATACAATGACTTAGAGTTTTTGGAACTTTTCCGTGTTAGACGCCACATTGCAAATAATTTGACCATACACTTTGAGGCCAGTCCGGAATTTAATGACACAACTGGAGGACACGGAAAAATACCTGCCTACAACCAAGTAAGTCACTATCAAGTTACTTATTTTCTCTAACCTAAAGTCCTAAGATAAGAGTTAAATTCTAATATTGTAAATAGGATTAAAAAATTAATTTATAAAACTTATCTCTTGACCATGAACATTATACAAGATATAAACATCATATAAATATAAGCCTACCTCATTATAATAAAGTTTTTGGTCAAATGAGTGTTTTATATAACGGTCTAAAGCTATGTCTAACCTTAAATATTAACATTAACCATTTTAGTAATTTGGAGTCATTCAATAATTATGTAAAAAGGCTTGATCTGTCTATTATATACTTCATTTATTAACTTTAATACCTTTTATGCTTTTAAATATAATATGTTTTTGTTCTTCATACTTTTATTTATCTTTTACTCTGTTTATAATATTAAATAACTATACTTTGCTACTTCATAAAATATGCTATTGTCTATTACTAATTTATTATTTTATGTATTAATTTTAAGTTAATATAATATAAGAACCGCTCCCCCAGCACAGGCTTTGCTTTTAGGGGGGTGCTGCATCTAATTAATTTATGTATTGTATTTATATAATGTGTCTCATATTGTTTTGCAAATAAATTTTCATTATTATTATTATCTAAGATAGACCTTATCAATTTATTTGTATAAATAAAGGTGTTAAATTATGTATTAAATTAAATATTAATTATTAAGTCTGTAAAATGAATTATTAAATTAAATTAAATTAATATATATTATGAAGGTATTGCTTTAACAACAATAATGATTATTATTATTTTGATTCTGAAACTTATCTTAAATTGTTTTTAGATTTTAATTTTTCCTTGGTTTGCTGGACATCAGACTGCCTCTTTCCGTGATGTTGCTGACAGGTTTGGTATAACAATAAGTAGCCTATTTAGAGTTGTGAGACGTCTGACTTATGTTATAAGCCGTATGGCTAGTACCATAATAACTTGGCCGAATGAGGAAGAAAAACAGGAAACAAGGAACTTTTTTCAAATGATAGGATTTTCTAATGTCATTGGGGCTATTGATGGAAGTCATATACGTATTGACAAGCCTTCCTTAGACCCAGATTCCTATTATAATAGGAAAAAATATTTTTCTATTCATGTATGTATTTTTTTGTATGTATTATTTTTCTTACAGAATTTTAATTATAAGTATATTGTTTACAGATGCAAGCTGTTTGTGACCATAGAAATAAAATAAGAAGTATATTTATTGGGTTTCCTGAGTCAGTCCATGATGCAAGAGTTTTTAGGAAGTCACCATTAGCTACTAACTTGGGAATTCTATGTCAGGAGAATGTGATTCTTGGAGATAGTGCTTATTCTTGCTTACGCAATACGCAATCTTATAACACCATTCAAGGATAATGGTAGACAGAGCTGTCAACAAATTAACTTCAACAAAACACTATCATCATGTCGTTACGTTATCGAACATTGTTTTGGTTTGCTCAAGCAGAAGTTTAGGCAATTTTACCACTGCAAGTTGCGCAAAATTGAGCATACAGTACATTTCATCAGAGCTTGTTGTGTATTGCATAACTTGGCAATTGACGATGAATTTGAAATAATAATTGAAAATGAGGATGAAATTAATAATGGCAATGACATTCAACTGGATGATGACAATGCTGAAGATGTCCCTGAAGGAACAACCTACAGAAACTATTTAATGCAAAGAATGTTTCCATAGCTTAAATAAAACAACAGTTTAATTTGTATTTTTTTTGTGTGTAGTTTTATTTATTTTATTAAGTAAAAGTCTACTTAATTTAGAATATTTAATCAAAAATTAAGAAAATATTACATAACATTATATTTAAATTTGAGAATCTTTATTTCTTTCTATGATTGACTTATTAATACATAAATATTTAAAAAAAACAAATTCAGTCTGAATAATAATAATAAAAATATTAAAAATAACAATAAAAACCTTTAACACATTTAGCTTCTAATCCCAGTTAAATAAATGTTTGATTTATCTACTATTATTTGTTAAGTAAGTACTCCTTGAGCAGCTTATTTTTTTCCTCAAGTAAATCATTTTTCCTTTTTTGCTCAGCAATTTTTGAATTTTGAATTTGAATGTAATTTTCATAAAATTTTTGTTTGTCGCTTCTTATACCTTCGAGTACATCGGTTCTGGTTCCTTTTCTCTTCAAATTTATGGTTGTTTTTTTAACTGCTGTTTTCCTCTCATCTTCAACAGACCCAGAAGCTTTATTTATAAATTCATCTAATTCATCAATCACTTCATGTACACTTCTTTGTAGTGTTGGTGTGTCATTACAGGCTCTAGGAGTATTTCTTATAATCTCAGTCTCTGTCAACAAAATTTCAGGGTTTATTCTTTTGGATTTGTGAAATATATTATCCATCTGCTCTTCAAATTTAAAATATTTCCTCCCTCTTCCGGTTTTTTTTATTGTTATCAAGAACAGCTTTATAAGATCTTATTAACCCATTAGCGGCCATAGTTGCGTATACGCAACATTTATTTTAACATTTTTTTTAGATTAGACTTATTAATTTTTTTTATTTAACTGTGACATTATTCGATTAAGAAGACAATAAATAATGAAAAACAATCATGAGCTATTGTTTTTTATCTATATCATATGTATTATACGTATCAGAAGCAAGAGAGTTTTTATGTACAAAATACTTTGAACTTAAAAAATGAATTAAAATTTGAATTTGAAATATTTGGTATATCAAATGTAATAATCAATATGTTATGATGTTATTTGATGTGTCCCTATGAGCTGAATTATCATTCATTAATCATTTAGGTTTCAAACTACCCTTCAAAATTAATGTTGCGTGTACGCAACGATGGCGGTTTATAGTATAGAATTTTAAAGTTATCGAACACCGTTGTTTGAAATTACTATGTGCCGTAGAAAATAGCTCACACGTTGGTTTTTCCTGTAATAATAATTTTACGATGCTTTTGCCTTGTTTTTATCTTATCAATGTACGGATTGTGTGTATTGAAACATTTAAAACTATAATAATATCCCTACATACTTGAACAATATTATATTTGGATGTAATAAATTAGTCACCGGCCGAAATTCACCGAATTTTACGTCTTATTTCGTCTCTTGTGATTGTAGTAGTCGTATTAGCTAATATTTGGTAAGTTTTCACATATTATATTATTATTAATTATACATAAGCTAGTATAGTACCTACATTTTATAGAATAATTATGAAAACATACACTAAATATCTGTAAAAGTGATTACGTAATTATGTAATTGTAATATATTTTACCCACTATCTTATTATTTTATTCGGTCTAAAGATATTTTTCTTTTTATCGTTGAAATGAGTCTAAAATCGTCCAAACACATCGCTGAAGTTCTGGATGAACTTGAAGGTATTTCAGATAATGAATCAATTGACATATAATTCCTCCCAATGTAGATAGTTTGACTGACGAAGAACATTTCGATGATAATGATGTGGCTATAAACGATGTTGTTGACGTTCCACACGATGTGCGTGGAACATTTGAAATTTTAACAAGTTCTGGTGCAGTTAATACTTCAAAACCAAATCCTTCCAAAAAACGTAGGGAAACACTCCCTAAAAGGAAATCAAAAATGCACCCCAACTATAATGATGTACCCATTAACGAAGAACAAAAATGTGTTGCCCAATTAGTTGAAAATTATGGTGGGACCAACGTGTTGCAATGTTTTTTATTATTTTTCGATGATACTGTTATTAATCTCATAATAGATAATTCAAATAAATATGCTACCTACTGTAACAGACATAACTTTTCTTTAGGAAAGTCAAATTTATTAAAATTTATCGGTATTATGATCTTAACTGGTTACCATAGTTTACCAAAAATCGAAAACTATTGGTCAAAAGATGAAGACAAAGAAATAATTTTAGTAAGGAAAACAATGTCGAAGAACAAATTTAAAAATATAAAACAAAATTTACATTTATCTGACAATAAAAACCTTGATTTGACCGATAAATTTGCTAAGTTGCGACCTTTTTTCAATATATTGAATGAAAAGTTTTCTCAGTTCGGAATATTTTCTCATAATCTTTCAATTGATGAAGAAATGGTGCCATATTTTGGTCGGCATTCTTGTAAAATGTTCATCAAAGGGAAACCTGTTAGATTTGGTTTCAAGTTGTGGTGCTTGACATCTGAGAATGGCTATTTGTATAAATTTTTACCTTATGGTGGTGCTAGTACAAAAAGAGTGGATGGTTTACCTCTTGGTTCGGAGGTTGTTTAGGTTTATTGGAAATAGTAGACCAACCACAGCTTCATAGAATATTCTTTGATAACTTCTTTACAAGTTATAAATTACTTTTTATGTTGAAAGAAAAACATTTTTTTGCAACTGGGACAGTTTGGTATAATCGAACAGGAAATTGTAATTTGAAATCAATCAAACTAATGGCTAAAGAACCCAAAGGCACTTTTGATTTCACCTTTGACAGTGAGAATGGAATAGGTGCAGTTCGTTGGTGTGACAATGCTGTTGTTACAATGATGTCTAACGTAGACACCATAGAACCCATACATGCTGCTAAACGTTATGATAGGAAACAGAAAAAGCTTATAAGTGTACAACAGCCAAGTATGATTTATAATTATAATAAAAATATGGGTGGCGTAGACCTCCATGATAACGGCATTGCAAACTATCGAATAAAAATACGAGGCAAAAAATGGTGATGGCCATTATTTAGCAATGCAGTGGATAGCACGATAGTCAATGCATGGAAGTTTTACAACTTAGTAAATAAAGAAAAGGTTCCACAGCTTGACTTCAGATCAGAGAGTACTATGTTTATTAAAAGTTGAAACAAGCAACAAAAACAATGATGAAGATGAGTCTCAACTTTCCACAACTAGTAACGTCAGTTTAGGTCGACCTTCAAAAAACAGTCTCCCAGATGCTATTAGAAAAGACGGAATGGATCACATTATTATCAAAGATGAGGTTAGAAGAAGATGTCGCCATTGCTCTTCTCAAACAATTTATTCTTGCAGAAAATGTATTGTGTCTCTTCATCCACACTGCTTTGCTATGTTTCATGATAAATAAATCAACTTATTTCAATTTTTTATTATTTGTAATTAAAAATTAAATATTCCATAAATACAATTTATAACTTTATAATTATTCCTAACGTGCAAAATACATTCATAAATAATAACAAATTAAAACATTTGTGTTAATAATATTTGTGTACTAAATATTTGTATAAAAATTAAAAAATATTTATTTACGATTTTATTCATTATTAACAGCCAACGTTGCGTGTACGCAACATTTTTTTCCAAGAAATTGAACAAAGATTTTTTTTGAAAAATAAATTTGTCATGAGCTCACCATAAATATCCCAAATTATTAAAAAAAATTAAGTTTTTTCAACTTTTTACATTATTGGCCGTAAATGGGTTAACGTCTGAAATTTGTTATTTACTTGTGACCCTGTTAATTTTAGTTGAAATTCAGTGTTTAAGATCTCAGCAATTATTTCATACAAAATTTTGTAACTCCAATTCTACTTCCTACGTCTTTGTAGTTTTTACTATATTCATCAATCAGTCCGAGTGTCACATTTCTAGACCAATGTGTATATTCAACTGTGGTTAAATTTGAATTGCTTGGAGTCTGTGGAGGATCTCGCATAACAATCATTTCTCTTAATTCTAAAATAAATTAAAATGTTTATAATTGAAGACCTATCAAAGAGATCGGTGTATGTTACAATATTTTCAAAAATCGTTTTTTTACGTAAATTGATAAAACTCAATGTTGCTAACACATTAAGGTACATATTTTTTTCAAAAGTGTACATTAAGCACTCCAAAAATAGATTACAAGGTGGTTTTTCTGTATGTGTAGTTGTTGACGTTCATTGAAATCGGTTTATGTTACATCTGATATAATACGCATTAATAGGTTAGTCTATGCATTAAAACTTTGACTACGATTTACTTTAATTCAGATGATTATTTTCTCAATTTAATTAGACAGACGTTAATAATTAATAATATAGTATTCAATATATAGTTATAAAATATATTTTGCCATGTCAAATATGAAAAAAACTAAAAAAGTTACAGAATGCCAACCCGAGTCAACAGTAAGTACCTACTTACTTAATAACCTATAATATATCATAATATATAATATATAACATATCTACTTAATATGTACCTACGACCATGATGTTTAAACTATTTTGATTACACTATATTCTGTATTCTGTAGGTTGTTTGTAAATGCTCTTACGAGTGCAAACGACTGACTATCGAACGTATCAAGACGACTCGTAAAAAGTTTGCAGCATTATCTTATAAACAACAAGCAGACTACCTGTTGAGCAGACTTACTATGGTCAGTATTCAGCGGCGTAGAAAGTCGAAAAAAGAAATTCCTGATAGCAGCCGTAGACAGTGTTCAGTAAAATATACAGTGCCGGGCAATTAGGACTTGATTCAGGTTTGTAAACGGACATTTATGCGTTTATTCTCTTTATCGAATAGTAGACTGCAGCTTTTAATTGAGCACGTGAAAAAGGGCGAGATATCGTTTGTGAGTCAGAGCGGAAAGAACCCAAAATCTCATGAACATCGACGTAAATATGGAGAAGAAAGTAGGAATTCTGTTATAATGCATGTGATGCAATTTCCAAGAGAAGAATCACATTATTCTCGTTCTAAAAATAGTAAAGAACTTTTGAGTCCAGGTCTAAATATTTCGCTATTATATAACGCATACAAATTACAATATCCTGGTTCAAATATTTCAATTCAATTTTATCGCCGTACTTTTCGCAAGTATTTTCCAGATTTATCTTTCCGGCGACCGCGAACCGATACTTGTATGACTTGCGACCGATTTCAAATGAAAGTTAAGGAGAAAACGACGCCTGATTTGAATGTTATTAAAGAGAAGGAATTACATCTGCGAAAAGCAGAAAAAGCGAAAAAATTTATGTTCAATAATATGAAGGATGCTCAGGAACCAGATAGTAATATGTTAGTACTTTCCTTAGATTTAGAAAAGGTTCTGTTTGTGCCTACATTAACTCACAACCAGATGTATTACAGCCGACAACTTTCTGTGTACAATCTGTGACTGCATGTTGGAGATACAAAAAAAAAGCTATAGGTGTGTCTGGCATGAAGGAGTCGCTAGTCGTGGAGCCAATGAAATCGGTTCGTGTCTTATAAAAGTAGCCACATCTGGGATAACAACCAAAAAAAACATTCAGATTTGGTGTGATAATTGCGCTGGGCAAAACAAAAATAAAATGTTTGTTCTTGCCATGATATACTTGGTAGCTAATGGTTGGTATAATAGTGTAGAATGTCGATTCTTGGTCTCAGGACATAGCTTTATGCCCTGTGACCAAGATTTTGCTGTGATAGAAAAACGGAAAAAGTTGGTGAACGCTATGGTCCCGTCCGAGATTAAAGAGATGATTAAAACTTCGAAATTGACCACTTCATTCACAGTCGTAGATATTGAAGATGGAGATATTTTCGATTTAAACTTACTGGCAAAACAGTTTCTCAATACTACGAAAATGGGTATTAGTAATGTAACTGGAATAAAAGTTACAATGCAGTCGCTTCTTAAAGGATCGGTGTCAATCAAGCGCACGTATGGAGAGATAGAGAACTGGACAGAAACAAAAGTTGCTAAACGTGGCGTAAACCTGAAGAATATTCCTACAGTATTACCGAAAGTGAAGACTAACCGTATAATAGATGAAAAAAAAGCCGAGAATTTACTACGAATGCTCGAATTTATGGATCCAAAGTACCAAGATTTCTATACTGAACTTTGTAGCCAACGCTAATATCACGTTTATATTATTATTAATTTTTTAAAATTTGTATTATTCATGTCAAAAATAAATAATTAAACATTTACTTATGTCTCACACACCGATGTCTAGCGTACTTTTGTTGTACTGCCGTTACTTTTTACTGTAGAAACGTAATTTTTTCAGGTAACATAATATCAGCGTCAACAAACAATAATAAGTATTAAACATGCACATACACCGATCTCAATGTACTCCATACAGTTTTTTTCATTTCCTGAAAAAAATTTTTTTGTAACATACACTGATCTCTTGGATAGGTCTTCAATTATATATACATAACTAATATACTGAATAGTACTACGTTGTAATACTGATTAGTACAGAGCTCGTCATAATAGCACAAAACTGTTTTATTTGTCTAACAATAGACATTTATGTTTTCAAATAAATTACATTTTACTAACCTGTATAAACCTTTTCCATTTTTTGTGTTGGTTGTAGGTACCTACGTCTTGTACTCTTGTGTAGTAAATAGCAGTTAACATGATTAATCGTGGTAAATAATAATGGTGATAATACAACTTTGGCGGCAAGTGATAAGAAATACCGTATTGTGGTACGCCGTCGAATTAATTAACAGTCAGTACCAACCAAGCACGTATTCAGGGTCAATTTTCGGGGGGGGGGGTTTAAATATTTTTAATACATGAACTAAAAATAAATCATTATATTATTATTTTAATGTTAATATTATACAGTACAAAATATAATATTATAATGTATACAGTATATATAGTATTAATACGAGTAGTTAATAAAAAATTATAAAACAAAGTCAACCTTGCGTGGCATTCTGGAAAAAATATTAATTATTTCTTCAATATCTATTGAAATACTCCGGTGGACTGACAATAAAGCTAAGCCTGTTAGACGATTTTCGCTGCAGCTATTCCTCAAATAGGATTTTAATCGTCTTAAAGTTGAAAAAGTACGTTCTGCTGACGAAGTTGACACTGGAAGTGTTGCAAGTATAGATAGTAAACACCAAATGTTTGGATAAAGGTCCTTCGACATAACATCTAGAGTATCGATTGCAGATTTTGGAAGTTTTTTATCGGGTACCGATTTCCATTTCTCTATCCACACCTTCAATTCTGATTCTAAAGTGTCATAAGTCGGTAAAAAGCTTTTGTAAAAATAAATGCATTTTTTAAACTCATTGCTTTCTACATTTAATTTAATAAGAAAACATGGAAGCAAGTTTTGTAAACCAGAAATAATGTTATTGTGTTTTATAAATCTTTCATTTAATTGATTAATGAAGTACCCAAAATGGCAAAAAAATTGATCTCTTATAGTACTGTTCTGGCGAATCTGCTAGAATATTATTACGATAGATAGATTGCCTAACTAATCGTGGCGTTTTAACCGTTTCATCTACCAAACTTAATACGTTTTCAACTTCTAAAAATAATTTGTGAAATTCTTCATCACTATTTTCACGAATTGAATTAATAACTTGCACACAGTTATTGACATATGCACAACATTCGGATAAATCAACATTTATTTTTTGTAGAGATTTACATAAAGACAATGTTATAGCAAAAAGTTTTTCTGTAACGTACAATGAAATTACAAACGAACTAGACGTAATCGTTTTTGAGAGTTGAAATGCATGTTGCGATGTTTCTAAATTATGATGATGTTCGAGTTCTCTTAATGTATTTGCTATTGGTAAGTATAGTTCTTTAAACCGCAACAAACTATCATGGCGTTCAACCCAACGAGTTTCACACATTTTTAAAAGTGTTTGTTGGCGTGTGTCTGGAATTAGGTCTTTTATGAACTTTTTAAGAATATCTGACCTTATCGGAGATTTTCGAAAGAACGAAGTAATTGTAGATATAGATCCAATACAATTTCTTATTTCAGGAATGTTACATGATTTACTAATTGCAAGGTTCAACGAATGGGCTGCGCAATGTACGTATAAAGCGTGCGGTACTATATTGCATATATTTTTTTGAACTCCATTATATATACCACTCATCGAAGAAGCGCCATCGTAGCCTTGACCGACTAAGTTTTCCTTTTTTAAACCTAATTTGTCTATTTCGTGTATTATTGTATGGGCTAATCCTTTTCCTGATGCATCATAAATAGGAATAAAAGTCAAAAAATCTTCCCTTATACGACAATCTTCAATATACCTCACACATAGGGACATCTGTTCTATTCGTGATATATCGCAAGTTTCGTCAGCTAAAATTGAAAAAAACCCAGCTTGCTTAATTTTAGTTACTAGCTGAGTCTGAATATATGTACCACAAATATGTATTAACTCGTTTTGTATGAGAGGGCTTATGTAAACAGCATTAGCTGCTGAATTTTCTAAATGGGCTTTCAATGTTAAATCTCCAGATTGCACTCTAAATCTTAACAACGATCTGAAATTTCCATCGTTGTTATCATCACTGTTGCTAAAAATATGTCCACTGTCATTGTCTCCCCTTAATGCCAT
Source organism: Melanaphis sacchari (assembly GCF_002803265.2). Classification (NCBI taxonomy): domain Eukaryota; kingdom Metazoa; phylum Arthropoda; class Insecta; order Hemiptera; family Aphididae; genus Melanaphis; species Melanaphis sacchari. Next base: position 37,816 of record NW_020270902.1, read on the forward strand.
TTCCTGACGACCACAAAAAATAATTGTTTCGATAATTGGAACCAATTTAGCACGATTTTCCAAGACTAGGTTTTTATATGCCGAATCGATAGCTATAGAAATGTCGGGTTTTTTACTATCCATCATTTTTAAAAATTCATCCGCGCGTATAACAGACAATTTATGGTAATCTGCATTACTATGTAATTTAAAACATTCTAAAGCATCTTTCCATTTAATAAAAGGTTTACTTACTAAAGCACCCACTTTTTGATTTGAACCTTTTCCGATGCACTCATTAGAAAATAAAACACATATTTTACATAATGCTCCTTCTAATTTCTCCGAATAAACTAACCAAGAAAACCGTGATAACCAAGACATTTGGAATTTTAATTTTCTTTTCGACACAACCGGAAAATTATAATTTGAAGAAGGAAGCCATGGATTCTTTAATAAATCGTACTTGAATTTATCTTCAGTAATTCTAACATTTACATACCGTCCAACATCTCGAAGTTTTGGTATTTCTAGAGTACTTTCCAGTACACTTTTTTCAGTAGTAGACGCACACGGAATTTCTTCTTCTGTACTAATTAATTCTGAATCTAATTCACCTTGATTATTTTTCTTATGAAAAAAATTAAATATTGACGACTGAGTTGACATACTTCGTTTCATTTTTCAAGAAATGTATAAAATATAATGTAACAGTAAATAGATACACGGTAGTTAGATATTAAGAAACAGAATCAAATGAAATACACGTTAAACAATTATTATATTATTACTCAATACTTCTGAAAAACAGACTAAATTCATAATTGACAAACAATATTGTAGTTATTAACCGTAGAGTTGAGACACGTATCGATTATCCTTCCACTACGTGTTTACGTACATTATTATATTATTTTTATTATTATACATTCAAACTCATTAACCGATAAAATCCGTCGTCCAACGAGATTTTGTCGAAATCATTTCGATAGCATAATAGGTACGTAGTTTGTCATTTTTAGATAATTTTAAAATTTAAGATAACGAGACTAATGACGAGTGGGAAATTGGGAAATGTATAAATACAAATTGTACATGTTTGTAGTTAGTTTTAGTTATATTATAAATACACACCTACTTTAAACATTCCGGGGGGGGGGTTGAACCCCTAAAACCCCCCCCTAGATACGGCCTTGGTACCAACTTTCGTTAAGAACGTTAAGCCTTGCGCGAACTTAGCGACAAGGTATAAAAGATCGACGTAGTCGTTTTATTAAATATATTTAATGAAATACGTTGCAAAAAACGATATTTATTTAACAGACAGAAAAGCTGACAAAACAGATACAAAACATGCGAGTAAAGAGAAAAGCGAGTGTGATGCGTAACGGTGTCACGAGGTTTTACGCGGAACGTTTTGTAGCGGCGATGGAGGTACGAAAATCGTAGTCAGGTTTGCTGAAGTGCGATTGGGCGCAAGAAAAGCGAAAATGACTCGTCGGTGCGTCGCGCGAGGCGTCGTTAACACCGTGGCGAGTCGTACAAGATGGAAGGGGAGCGCGGTTGACAGAGTCGGGGACACGATTGGCACACGCGATAAGGAGCGATACAATAATACGGTACGCGGTACAATAATTTTACAATAGGTTTACAATAAGTTTACAATAATATAGACATGTACATAACAATTGTAGTAGTGGTGATACTCAGGGGCGGAGTGGCTGGTCTGGAAATGGGAATTTTCCAGATGGCCTGGTGGCCTGGCCATTTTGTTATTTATTTATTTTTTTAATTTAATTAATTTTACAAAATATTAGTAAATGCTAAATGCATCAAACATTTGTTTCTATCAAATTATTGTATTACTAGTATGAAATATTATTAAAGCAATATTAGTACATTGCAATAGCCTCGTACAATCGTAATAATCGTATACTCGTATGAGAAATGTTTGAATATAAAATTACAAAATATTTGGTACATAAATATAGACATCAATTAAAATCAAAGCAATATATTGACATAGGATGGTTATTTTTATAATAAAACACTCAGATAGTGTGTGGTCTCGGCTCAATCCAACAGAACTAAGTAGACAGTAGTGAGTATCTACTAAGAAATTATAAATTACTGATTCGACGAATTTCTGCCTGTTGAAACCTGCAAGTTGTTTATCTGTAGTCTGTACTCTGTGTGAGTGGCGACGAATATAGCAATGCCTATTACTAATAGCTAATAATAACTAATAAATAATAATACCATTGATTATAAATACTACCAATGTCTAATACTAGTATTTATAATAACCAATGATAATACATATTAATTTAGTATTATTGGTCCCTTTACTTTGATCATTATTATTTTTATAAATAATATCTGTAATAAATCCAAACAAATTAGTCGTTAGTGTTTGATTTTGTGCACTGGTCACTGGTGTTGAGCGTGTCGACGGTGTCATTTATGGTTTATTCACGTTTTTCTTTTAATAATTCTAGAGTTATTGTTAACATGTTAATTTGTTTGCTCTCTAATGAAAATTTAAGTTTTTAATTATTGATCATACGATATTATATTTTAATTATGAATAAAAAAAGGAAAGGAGGGGCAGAAAGAGATCGTGAAAAAAACAAGAAGTTACTTGCAAAATGTGCTGAAAAATGTAATCAATTAGATTCATTTTTTCTAAAAGGTACACCTACTGAGGTGACTGGTAACAAAGATAGTCGTCAATTGTTGGCTGGATATTCAGGTTCTGAAGGTAAGTGCATTAATAATTTTTAATTTATGTAATTTTGAGGCTTAGTATTTTTCTAGCTTTAACTATAACTTATAAGTGCTTAGGAAGTTATTTTGTTTACCTTAAAAGTAGTATTTTATTTACTATTTAGTTAAATGTTCTAGTTCAGGGGTTCCCAACCTTTTTATCATCGAGTACCACCAGACACTTTTATAATCAATACGCGTACCACCTCAATTTTAAAACTAAATTAGGAGTCAAATTTTTTTAGCGTATATTTTTATTATTCATTCAATTCTTTACATTTTTATTATTTGATATTTATGAAAGTAAAAAAATCATAATTTTTAGTTAAATCTAAATATTTAAATTTTAAATTACAATTTTCAAATTAATAAAAAAAAATAATAAATATAAATAATAATAAAATTAAATAAATAAAATTAATGTGATATTTGTTGTTGTTTATTTTTTTACAAGGTCATCAATATATCATATTATATAAAATATAATATAAATAACACAAACGTTAAAACACTTAAAACTATAAGAATGCGCTTTATCGATAAGAATAGATTATCTAAAATTCTAAATTGCTACGATTACAAACCCCATGTTATCGACATTAAATTTATTTTGATAAAATAATAATTTTATAAAATTAGCTAATATCAAATAAACTAAATTAAATAATATTGAATGCAAATAGTAATAAAAAAATTTCTTCGCGTACCACCTACGAGCCTTCCGCGTACCACTAGTGGTACGCGTACCACGGGTTGGGAACCTCTGTTCTAGTTTACTAGTTATGACTTATGGTTAGGATTATTTATAATTTTAAAAAAATTTAACAACTTTTATTATTATTTAAATTGCTCATAAATAAAATAAAATTAAGAAACAATATTTAAGAATTCCCAACAAATTTTTTTTTTTTAAATACTTTTCAAATACTATTTTTTTACTTTTCTACTAGTTACAAACTAGTTAGCTTGCTAAATTAATGTTGTAATAGGTAACTAATTTAAAATTTTCAACTATAGGTATTATTAAAACTTTTTGTGCCACTTACCTATTTTGTGTACTAAAAAATGAAAATAAATAAAACTTATTATACTTATTATATAGCCATTTTACTTTATGATTCTTAATAGGCTGATAAATTTATCAACTCCTTCCTCTTAAAACCTAAGGTGTAAATCATAATTATGTAACTTTACCACCTATATCTATATTAAATTTATACCAAACAGTATAAGACATAGTAAACATTAAAAAAAAATTTAATTACTCAGCTAAAAAACTGTTGTAATCATTTAGTAATAATAATAATTATTATTTGAATTTCTTATAGTACTGAGCAAAGATACCATTTTTGAAAATACTGCATCAAATTTTATGAAACCAAAGTATCATACACTAGAATACTTTTTCAAGATTCATCCAGTTCAACTACATGACGATTCCACTCTGCCATTTGTAAGTAGAAAAGCTTTTTATAGAAAAAAATCAAACTATTCGAAGCTGGTGTACATATGATGAGACAAATGTTAAGATGTTTTGTTCAGTTTGTTTGGCTTTTTCTATTGATAAAAATCCATTTACTTATGGAATGTGTGATTGGAAACACATTTATCAAAGGATTTCTGAACATGAAAATAGTAAGGCTCATAACCAATATTGTGAAGCTTATTTCATGCATATCCAAAAGAGAGATGTTGGTTTTTTATTAATGGAAAATCAGATGCATCAACAAAGAGAAGAAGTAAAAAAAAATAGACAAGTTCTCGATAGAATTATAGAAGTATGTAAGGTAATAGGAAAGCGTGGCTTAAGTGTCCGTGGAAAACGAAATGAAGCGGCATACTTTCTCAAAGATCCAACTCTGGATCATGGAACGTTTTTAGAAATGATTATACTCATAAGTAAATATGATGCTGTATTAAATGAACACATCAATAATATTATAAACAAAAGTGAAAAAATGCATTTGCAAGGATCTAAAGGTAGAGGAAATTTTGTATCGCTTCTAAGTCATTATTCAATTAACAATGTAATATCAACAATTTCTTCAATAATCAAGCAAACAATATCTAGTCAAATTAGTAAAGCCCAAATGTTTTCAGTCTTGATTGATACAACACAAGATGTCACTGTAATGGATCAGTGTTCAATTGTTTTAAGGTATGTTACCAATGGGACAATAAATGAAAAATTAATTGCAGTGAAGTGTTGTACTGATTCCACTGGTAAAGGAATGATGGAATTATTGCAAAGTGCCTTAGAAGAGGTCAAAGTTAACCCAGAAAAATGCATTGGTAATGCTACAGATGGAGCAGCTAACATGCAAGGTGTTTATAATGGCTTTACTGCATGGTTGAGCAAAGTTGCTCCTGAACAGATACATGTATGGTGTTTCAGCCATGTATTAAATTTAGTAATTACCGATGCCACTAAAAATCCAGTTCCCGTGGTTAATTTCTTTTCATTGATCAATGCATGTTCATTGTTTTTTAAAGAATCGTATCAACGAATGAACATATGGAGAGATATTAGCGAAAATGAACATGAAAACATACGTCACAAACGGTTGCAATCTATTTCAGACACTAGGTGGACTGCTAAACAAACAGCTGTGAATAGAATTTTTGGAAGTTATGGTAAATTTAACAATGTCATGTATCCAGATTTAATTATTGCACTTTCTAAAATTTCCAAAAATGAATCGTTTAAACCTGATATTCGATCAAAAGCAAATAACTTATTAACTCCATTATTAAAGTATGAAACTATCTTAATCGCACATCTATATATGAATATATTTTCAATAACAGGGCCCTTATCTAGATATTTGCAGACATCTGGATTAGATTTACATAAATGTGTTCAAATGGTGAAGGAATCATTAAATGAGCTTAAAAAGATTCAGAGAAATATGAACAACACAATGCAAGTTAGTGACGAGTTTATTCTTAAAATGAATAATGAGATACAAAAGAGAATTGATGAATCTAGTGAAGATCTAGAGATTGAAAAGATTCAGAGTAAATTTGAAGTCAAACGTGTCGCCAAGAAAAGAAAAATGGCAAATTATGAAACCAACGATGAACCAATTGTAGAAGAAGAAAAAAAATTTACCATAGAAATTTACAACAGAGTATTGGACACTATTATTGAAAGCATGGATAAACGGTTTTCAAATAATAATGATTTGTTGATTGACCTATCTTTATTATCTCCATCAAATTTCAATTTGTTAAAAAGTGGACTTCCGACTGATTCATTAACAAAATTATCTCACAAAATTAAACCATTCATTGATGATAATTTAAGTGAAAATGAAATCAAAAACAACCTATCTGATGAACTTCTTAATTTTGGAAAATCATGGCATTTTTTAAAAAAATCTGTTGATGAGGAGTATAATGAACAATCATATGGAAGTGACTCTGAAAATGAAGACCTAGAGAGTACAGATGTTGTGAAACCGTGTAACAAGTCTTGTAAAAATTGTGTAATATGTTGTTATAATGTTTTAGTTAAATATAATTTATTTGCAAATGCTTACCCGACATTAACTATAGCATATCAATACATTTTAACCCTCCCTGTTACTCAAGTTGCTTGTGAAAGGTCGTTTTCAACATTGAAGTATTTAAAAAACAGGCTGAGAAATTCAATGACCGATGAACATCTTGAGTCTTTTATGTTAATGGCCATTGAAAATAAAATTCTCATGGAAATAGATAATAATATTATCATAAATGCAGTTGGTGAAAAATCTAAGCTATTATCTAAATTGTTATTATAAATGTATAAATCTTTTTTATTATATTGTTTATAATTTATGTATTTATTTATTACTTATTAGTTATTACCTTATACCTACTATACCTAAACCATTAAAACACAATATATAATTATTAATAGTTCGTTGGTTTCAACTATTAAACTATATATACCTACTAATTTAATTTTTCAGACTTTCAGGTATTAGTGATATATTAGTATAATGCGTTAGAAGAATTGATTAGTTAAAAGAAATAGCAAAATAGTAATTAAAATACTTTTAAAATACTGAAAGTAGTAATGAAATAAAACCTACTTGTATAATAGTTTTGAAATCGGTAAATATAAAAACCAAAATCGAGCGAAGCGAGAAAAAATTTTTTGGTGGGTGGCCTGGATATATTTTAAACTCCCGGCCTGGATTTGGTTCCCACTCCGCCCCAGGTGATACTACGGTATCGCCACAGTATAATTGATAAACAACCTACGTTAACACAGTAATATTCCTTGGTAAATGGTAATAACCACAACCGATAACTTTTTCAGCCAAAAACTGTTGCAGCAGATCACTGGTTGCAAACTTGTTGTGTTAGACGCATGCGCGTTGATTTTATGTTGCTAACAATTATAACTAGTTGCCAACACTGCTGGAACAAACCTAATATCGAAAATTATTTCTAAAGATAATAAAACTGGTTACACACCACACGGTGACACGGAGCGCAAGTCCATGTTATTAGTATTGACTTAATAATTGTCCAAAATCCAAAATAAAACATACATATTTTGATATCAATATTTCATAATAATTCTAATTATTTCACTGTGAGAATGTCAGTTATAAAAATTATAGAGGATAAAATTTTTGAAGGCGGTTATATAATATATCACTTTTGTATTTTATTATTACCCCGTCAGTAGTGGTCGCGATGTGAGCGCCACGCTCACATTTAAACGAGTTTGGTCATCACTGGCTTGTTTCTTGCGTATTTCGTGTGAAACTATAAATACCTCTTATCGACATATGTACAAATATAGAAAAAAATAGATGTTATGAATTTATCAATATTTCTGCTTTGTGTTGACGGTTAAAGTCATTAGTCACGAATAACTGAGCGCAGCGCTCACACGCGACTAATGCCGTATTTATTTTATTTTGTTATATTGTGGTTTGTTTCATAATTTAATTGTTTCTTATTTTTATATAAAAATGGATAAAGTGACATAAAATATCACCTCATGGGTTGAAGAATCAGAAGATTTAGATTTTTTATATGATACGGATAATTTGGCCGATGATCCTGATTTTGTTCAGCCTGATATACAAGAACAATGTGAAAGTGAGTCTAATTTTTCTGATACAGAATTTATCGCAAATAAAGCATTGAATACGCGTAATAGACCAAGTACATCTCGTAGATTTCGTTCTAGAAGCCCATTGTAGGATAGTACTTCTCAACTCCCCTATTATTTAGGTAAGGATAATATTACGAAGTGAAATATTGACGGCCCACCTTTGAATGTACGTACGCGCTCACATAATATAATTTTACATTTGCCTGGGGTAAAGCGGTATGCGAAAGATGTTAAGTCTATAGTTGATTGTTGGAGTTTATTTTTTCCCGATACGGTTATAGAAGAAATTGTAAATTGTACAAATATCTATTTAGCTAAAATCAGAATCAATTATCAGAGAGAAAAAGACGTACTCGACACTAATATTATTGAAATAAAAGCGCTCTTTGGTCTCTTATACCTAGCAGGTTATCTTCGAAGTAATCATTTGAATCTTAAAGACCTATGGTCAAATGATGGCTTCGCTCCAGAATACTTTCGTGCAGTTATGCCTGAAAAACGTTTTTACTTGTTATTACGTGCGCTTAGGTTTGATGATTTTCGCACGAGGAAGGAAAGGTTATCGATAGACAAACTGGCTGCAATTCGATCCGTATTTGATGATTTTGTAAAACGGTGTCAGGACTGCTATACTATAGGTGAAAATGCTACGATAGACGAAATTCTAGAAGGATTTAGAGGGAGATGCAATTTCAGACAATATATTCCTAATAAACCGAACAAGTATGGGATAAAAATCCAAGCGTTAGTCGACTCAAAAACGTTTTACACTTGTAATATGGAGGTATATGTCGGGACGCAACCAGATGGCCCTTTCAAGTGTGAAAACAACCCATCAAGTGTTGTGAAAAGGCTGATTTCACCGATATCGAAAACGGGACGAAACGTCACAATGGATAATTGGTATAACTATATACCACTGGCGACTGGGTTGTTGAAAACTCATAAACTTACTGTAGTTGGGACTCTACGAAAAAACAAAAGAGAAATACCAACTTGTTTTTTGGATACAAAAAAAAAGGACTGTAAACTCAACCATTTTTGGCTACGGTAAAGATATATTACTTACTTCATACGTCCCAAAAAAAAAACAAAAATGTCCTTATGATATCCATTATGCATGAACATGGAATTATAGATTCTGAATCCGGAGACCAGAAGAAGCCAGAAGTAATTACATACTATAATTCCACAAAAGGTGGCGTTGATGTGGTTGACGAGCTCAAGGGGGAGTACTCTGTAGCAAGGATCAGTTGCAGATGGCCACTTACGATATTTTTTGCCCTTATGAACATCGCGGGAATCAATAGTCAAATCATTTTCCGAGACAATACCAACCAAACTATAAGCCGACGGTTGTACTTGAAAACCTTAGGAAAAGAATTGACTAAACATTTTATGATTCAACGTTTACAAAATAAAAAATTATCAATTCCTCTTAGACAGACTATTATGAAACAGACTGATCAGGTAGAAAAACCCACGGTAGCACCGACTCCTGAATCTAGTGATCGCCCAAAATGTAGATTTTGTCCGAAAAGAAAAAATCGTAAAACTATGGTAATTTGTTTTATTATTTACTAAGTGTAAACATTTTTGTATTATTCTAAATAATATTTACAATGATTTTCATGTATGAAATGTGTAATGTTCCTATTTGTAAGGAACATACAGTGGCAACATGCACGTCTTGTGGTAAGAATAATGAAATCGAGTCTGATAGTGAATAACGTTAGGAAGTAAATGCTTATTTTTAAATAATTTTTTCCATTTTTTTTTTTTTGTATACATATGTTAAAATTAATAATAATTCTTACGAAATTTACTAAATTTATCATTACTATTTTTTAAATTGTGTATAAGGTTTATACCTAACAAAGTATTATTTATGTTTATAATTTTATAATTTTAAATTTTTATAAAAAGTTGTATTGAAAATATGATATGTATTTGATTTTTAATTTCTAAATATATTATTATTTTTAATCATTTTAAGAAATAAAAGTAATATTTTAATGCATTATTTTTGTTTCACTGACAACCACAAACTTGAATTTAAGATCTTAAACTTATTCTAATGAAAATCGTATGAAAAATTGGCAAAACAGGAATAAAGAGCATGGCGCTCACACGCGACTAACGGTGTTATAAAAATCATCGCGACCACTGACGGGTTACTAGACTTCGTATTAGATTTTCGAAATAAAAACAAAAATGTAAATATAAACAATTTTTAAATTGTTTTGTTACAATATTCAGATAAATCAAATCTATATGTTATGCCATTCCCTCAAAAATATTATTCTTTATAATCCTTACAATGGATAATTTTAATCTCAGATTACTCAAAAATATAAAAGAAATTATTTTGCGTTAATCCGTTTTGTCATGTTGTACGTGTATCAGAGAGAGAAAACAATCATCTTTAATTTAATGTTAGTATACTCCGTTTCAAAAGAGAAGACACCGGGCGGCGACCAGTTTCCGTTCGGCGGCGCGCATCCCCCACTTTGTCCCAGGGAACCACTTGTTTGATTAGCATGGTTGCTAGCGCTCCTAACCGATGATAAATATTTGACTGGTCGTTATACCGAACGATTCAAATTTCAATCTTTTGTGTGTATCATTTGTAATATCCTGTTTACACGCAGCACACCGTCACTAGCAAACGCTCAGTACCTAAATTGCATTTGATTTTTCATTATTATTTTTTTTAATTTTATTTTGTTTATCGAAGAAGAAATGGCTGGAGTAGAATTTTCGTCGCCGGTTAAACGAAATATCAAAGGAAAGGTATGTATATTTTTTTAACTTGAATCAATAGTTTAAGAAAATGAATATCGACCATTTCATAGAAGCCGTAAAGTAACAAATATTCAAATTTAAAAACGTGACATAATATAAGAAATTTAATTAAATTTTGAAAAACAGTCGATTAAAAAATGAAGTTCATGCGGTTTAAGTTATTAGTTGAATCAAGGGTTGATTATAAGCCTTATATAAAATATATTAAATTTTATAATCAAAAATACGAAATATAACATGAAAAAACAAATTACTAATATTTAAACTATATTCATTTCATTAACAAAATTAAATAAAAAGTAAACCGAATACTACTTCTTTACCAATTAAAAAATTTAACGCTTTATACTATAACATCTATTACAAAGATTTAGTTAAAGAAATATTTATAAAACTGTTGAACAAGATACTGATACCCACTTTTTTCTATAAAAAAGTATTTTGTAACTGTAACTAATTTATACACCTAAGTATAACATTTATTTTATATTAAAGTGTTTTTCTGTGATATACATGAGACACGTATAAAATATTTTTTTTCTAGGATATTGAACACAAAAACGTATTACCATGTGGTAAACCGATATGTTCTATTGTTTCCTTATAATATGAGTCGTTTTGTATCCATATAAGGACATACCAACTGTGCCCAAATGACCTTTTTTTTGTAAACTGTGCATCTGTGTCTGAAACTTATTTCAATATAGGTATACAGCATTTTAATTCACTACGTTATCTTTTATGTAACAAATGTGAACTGTTTATAACTATATAAGTTATAAGGCAAATAACTATTATTTACAGTTATTCAATTTAATAGTTTGGTAGGCAAAAACACGTGTTTGGGCATTTTATCCAAAATCACATATCGAGTTTTTACGATAATATTTTAATATATATTATAGCGAGTATGCACATGAACCACCAATTTGAGAAATGACTTAAGTCAATAAAAGGTTATTCGGAGAAAATAATAAAAAACTTTTTTTAAAGAACCAGTTACCAATACAGTATGTAAATTAACTAGAATGTCAGTAGTTGTGATTCGAAAAATAATTCAGATATTGTAATGCAGTTTTTTCAATGTAAATATGACTAATGGCCTTAGTGACCTTTAATATTGGTCAAAGTAAAAATAATAAAAAACCACTTACATTTTTTTGAACATTTGAAAACAGCTATTTCATAGAGTTATTTACTTGTAATATGAAGAAAAAATAATATTGAAATCCGTTTAATTTTGAAAGATCAAAAGAAACTTCTATTTAAAAAAATAAAATATAAAAATATAAAAAAAATATTATAGTTAAATTGTATATTTTTAGTAACTATAATGATCAGAACTCATAACTTCTAGCATTTACACATTTCTTTTTAGAGGATCTGGAGACGTATATTTGAGCTATTAATTTGTTTTAAAAACCTAAGATGTTAAATGTGAAATTCTATGTTGCATATTTTTGCATATTTAAAAGTTAAAATGATATTTTGCTTTTTTAAGTCTTTCTCAGTACCGTAGCCTTAAAACATTTTTTTCTTAATAACAACAAGTAATTATAGTAGTATTAATTATTTATATTTGTAATTACAATACTTTTTAAACTCAAAAAAAATGTAAATTTACTAAATAAATAAAAAATTAACTTAAAAAAATTTAGTTACAATTTTGATAAGGAATTAGTAATGTAATTTAATTACCAAAAAATAGTAATTTCACCAACACTGGAAATAACGTAATATAAAACTGCTCATTATTCATTTATAAACTTAACTTTTGTAAAAAAAATCAACCCAACACGTGAATATTCGATTTTGATAGGTAGGGTATGAAAATAAAATACAATACGATGTAATAATTCAAACACAATTTAAAACTACTTACAACTTAAAACTTATTTTATATTGGTAGGTACTATTAATTTTACTATATACAATGCAATTTTAAAAATATAAAGATTAATTTAAAGATATTATCTTTTTTTACGATGAAACTATTCATACTATTTTACGTTATTTCCAGTAAGGTATAATGAACTCGAAAGTTAATTACACTAATTATATGGTATACATTTATTGTTTTAAAATAATTTATTAAATAAATCTACAATTTCAAAATACTTTCAATTTTAAATTTCGAAATGTTTTTTATAAAAATTAATGTTGTGCAAATCCAGTGCTTGGTAAATAATATTCTCGCTTTCAAACATTTTTTTAAAAACTATTATTGTGATAAATTAGTATAAAAAATTTAAAAAAAAATGTTAAGTAATATTACTATTGTAGTACTAAATTTCTCACTTCATTTAAAAACGTTTAAAATTGAAAAAGTCGATTTTCATTTTTATAAAAATGTAGATAACAAGATATATTTATTTTTTTTAGTTTGTTTGTTCACGTCAACGTGAAATGATAATCAATGCGTATAAATCCAAATTAGCAGTCGATCCAAATTTGACTGTTAGAAAGGCGCGCGAAATCCTCTCTAAGGAATTGGGAATTGGTCAAAAGACAATTTCAAACACAATTGCCCAATATCGCGAAAGCAAAACAGTTTCTTCGCCAAACAAAATAAAAATTTTCAAAAACGTTGAAACAAAAGTAGACGATTTTGATAAATATGCCATCAGAAGGAAAATCCATCAGTTTTGGTTTAATCGTGAACTGCCGACGTTAGATAAAATTTTGACGGTAGTTAATGAAGATAAAAGTCTACCAAATTTCTCCCGCACATCATTATATCGATTAATGAAATCCATGGAATTCGAATATGCTAAACGAGGTCGTAACAGCGCAGTTACGTATTGCTCACGATCCTCATCCAGTGCTATAAAATATAAAATTAATATTTAAATTTATAAATCGTAAATTTACTGTACCTATAGGTCTTCGTGCATTGGCACGATATCCGAGTATTTTGGTTTGCGATTGGCGGTGAAATGAGCTCTATTTCGATTCGTGAATAACTAGTAAAACTAATACATTATACATTAAAATTTTACAAGCGATATAATGATAGGTTAAATTACCTCGGGTGACATTTCTCCGCTCCATCTCTGCGCCCATTGTTCAGCTAATTGACTTGTTGCAAACATTTTCAGCTGACTGATGAAATTCATGTCGTCATTCAACTAATTTTATCGTCACTTAATTTTTGATAAAAACAACCATTTTTTGGGTGTTTTTGTGATTCGACTTTGGTAAACTCCTGGTCCAAATAATACCCATAATCGCATACTGTTTAATACAAGTGGTCGTATGATGTTTAACTTTCGAACGACTGTTTCAAATATGCACCATTCCAAGTATTGAAGTTGAATAAGGTCCACTCGATTCAATAGTATTCTACACCCTTCTTGAGTTTTTGATTCTATCACTAGTACGTTTTCACCACTGTACATCATACTGGATAGTTTATAAAGTTCGGTTTCCAGAAATAAATTTCGCTTATATTTTTGCGGTTGATCCAAAATAAACGACAATATATTTCCCAGTGAAAATATTCGTAGAAAATCCGATGTTATTTTGACATACCGCGATGGTGTGACTATTGCACTACGGTGTTGAATTCGTCCGTAGGATCAAGTCCTACATTCAAAACTTACGGCCGTTGAAGTCAGTGTAAAATTACTGCAGTCGATGAGGCCCGCAGGTGGTGTTGGTGAACATAGGTAAAATTCTTCTTGTACACTGCAGCCATGTTTCCAATTGACCAGCCATGTAATAATTATTTTTAAACTCAGTACAGTTTTTAAAAAGACGAAGCGTAACAACGGTTTAGAACGATAAATATACGCACAAAATTTTTTAAAGATGGTTGAACAAAAAATATAAGCAGTGAAATAATAACTTTGAAAAATTTTTTTTTAAAGACTTAGAGAACGAAAAACGTGTAACGTGATTAAGACTGTGAACGTACTAAACGGCTACTGGCTCTTTAGTTAGAGTCTCTATAATAGGTGGGGATATTTAAATGGACTATGCTGAAATGTGATTAATTGATTTAAAAGTCTACCATAGAGTTCTAAGAGCAGGTGCCAGCTAGTACATAGGCTATTAAGAGCCGACGTCAACCTGGCGACTCGAGCGAATATGGCATTTATATAAATGTATATCGGTTATATAATGTTGTGTGTGTGTGTGTGTTCACTAATAGACATTTTAATATCTTAGGGTGCGACATCCTGGCGACAAAGACGTGAATCAGTTTGGCACATAAGCAGATGGCTAAAATGAGTATTAATTTAGAAATCATCTAATGGCAGGAAATATCTCCTATTGTTAAATAGTCATTTATTTGATTGACGTGTAATTGCCGCCTATTAGTATGCCTAAATGGTGGTGGCAAGTTGAACTGATTAAATGTATGCGAACGGCGGCAAAAATATGATAACAATATATGTTGATTAAATACAAGTCCGATCGGCGGGTAAATATATATGATAACAAATGATAACTGATTACAATGATTAGAATAACGTGTAATATGTTGATAACGAGTGATAAAATAATATGTTGATTAAATACAAGTCCACGCGCGGCCGTTGGTATGGTATAGTGGTGGTGGAAATTATACGTCTCGTACATATGCGATCATTTTCCAGTT
Source organism: Melanaphis sacchari (assembly GCF_002803265.2). Lineage (NCBI taxonomy): Eukaryota > Metazoa > Arthropoda > Insecta > Hemiptera > Aphididae > Melanaphis > Melanaphis sacchari. The sequence goes on from NW_020270902.1 coordinate 53,088, forward strand.
AAATTAGATAGAATACACCTCAAGTATAAGCGAGCAACTGTGCAGCGGTGCGGTGGATCGATCGGCATGCGGAGGGCTCGGGTTCGATTTCCGGACCGATGAAAAATTTTGAAGTATTTTCGCGGGGCGGACAATGCTGGTTGGCGGCGGCCAA
>NW_020270902.1:66314-116080 GCF_002803265.2 Melanaphis sacchari
GCCAATTGATATGGAAGAGCGGGGTAGCGGGGGATATATCGTATACGTCACGGATCGGGCGGCGGCTCGATGATGAGGTGATGAGGGAAGAGCGGGGTAGCGGGGGATATACCGTTACGTCACGGATCGGACGGCGGCTCAGTTAATTAGATGATGAGGATGAGGCTCTAGAATCCCCTTTTTCATACTACTAATGTTCAAGGGGCAACGAGTCTAGACAGTGGACGCAATGATATGAACAAACGATTCTAAACCTTGTTCATTACCCACCATAATTTTTATGACATTCTGTGATCTATTTAAAATATATCCCAGTGTGGCTGTACTTACTAGTTATTACTCTTGAGTCTTAAATATATTTCATGATATACCTACCAAATAGGTATAAACTTTAAGTCTAAAATTTGCGGGAACCACCACCCACCCAAAGCATGTGTTGCGATCACAACACTTGGACATAGGGCTCGGCGCCACTGTGTTAAATTATACTTTGTAACAACTGCATATTGATGTTTACACGGAGCGCCATGCTTTCCAACAGGACAACTACAATTTCCAACTAAATAATCTACATATGTCTTACCATAAGAATCGACTTCATATTCTGAATTGCTAGTTTTTGTAACCACCGAATTTTTAATTTTATTTTGATCAATAAAATATTTCATGTTTGTTAAAATTTCTGATCGGTTGTTTATTATATTTATTAATTTCCTTTCATAACAGCTAGTGAACAAAATTGTTAAAATATCAAACAGCTGCACAACACTAAATGCTTTAGTGCGTTTAAGTATTTTATCTTTTAAAAGCTTAATAGATATACTCACTATAATTATTTATGTGGTTATTTCTGGTAATTAAATCATTTCTAAAATACATGGCCCACTCTGAAGCTCTAATTCTATAGTTGGATATATACTTTATAAAATTGATGTACTTTTTGGTAACATCTGATGATACCATTTTTTCAAAATTTTCTTCAAAACTATCTCTTGTTTCACTATTTAACGTTTTACCGAACATACGGTATAAGTTCTGACGATAATTTTTTTCTATATTATGTTTACTGTCCCAAATGTATTGCCAAATAGCTTGTAATACATGGAATTTACATAGCAGTAAATTTGAATCAGGAAATGATTTTCTTAAACTATTTCTCTCAGCTGTCGAATCATCGGTTATAATTATTTTGGGGGAAAAGTTTTCAACTTTAATTAATTTTTTAAAAAGTTCAAGACCCTGAGATATATTATTTTCTGATTCAGAATAAGTGATGACTATGCCCAATGATAAAGCTCTTGTAGCTGAAGGTGATAGTAACAAAAATACTCTACTGTTATGCCTATTCATGTTTCCAGAACTATCCATAAACATTATTTCATGCGCTGATATTAAAGTAAATACTCTTTTCATAAGAGGGCTATAAATCACTATAATCAATGATCCAGAATCTTCATTAAATAAAGCACACTCTTCTTTATTAAGATCATTATATTGTTTAATTGAGTTTTTCAAACCAATAACCATTTGTTTCCCAGATGGTTCCCCATACCGTTGTTTTAATATTTTGTAATACAAATCATAGCACCACTTTCTAGTAGGACACTTTGAACCATCTGCAATAATTTTAAAATACTTATCACCATGTTTACTTTGTAAATAAGTTTTATACATTTCCAAGGCAGATGAAGGAGAATGACTACTTGAATAGTATTCAGAAAAAATGTTTTCTAGTTCTTCAGTAGGATGTCATGTCTCAGAGCTTCAACATTGTTCAAATAGTGGTTGTGTACAAAATATAAATCTATTTCACAAGGATATTTCTTCAAATATTGATTTTTGTTTCTAAAAATTACATATAATATAAGAAATGATAATATAACAAAATCTAGTTTTTATAGTATTGTAGATCAGGGCTGACAAACCATTTAGCATCCCTGAGTCAAATAAAAGTTGTTTTGATTTTATGTGCCATGCATGTCAGCTAATTTGCTAGCCATTTTTTTTCTGCTTGTAGCTTAAAGCTTAAATTATTAATAAAATAGAACTTTATTATTGTTAAACTTTAAATTATTTATTATTACAATATGGTAATATAAAAATTTGAATTTTATCGATTTTTGCATAAAAAGTAAAATAAAAATTATGAATTATATTTAAATTGGTGTGTCTTTAAAATTGTGTGTAAAAGTCAATACACGACAAAGGTTCGCTATATCAGGTGTTAACGATATCAATAAAAATAATATAGGCTTATAAATAATTACAAATTCACGGTCACCGCCACCGATCCACACACACACACAAACATTATATTTATCTTAATTATTTTTATATTTTAATTATGTTCATGAATTATATAATATCATTAATTATTATTTAAATTAATTATCGGCGTGTTATCTACTGCCGCCGGCTCGCCGGTGCGCATAGATTAACGTGGCCGCCGAAAAAGTCTTGTCTTTTGTCGTACGTCGTAACGCAAAAACCAACGTCCGAATATTTCTTATAAATTATTTTTCTGTTGTGAAAATCGAAGTTATATTTTTTATTATTTATTGTGTGCGCGAATCGCAGCCTCTACTTATTATTCTATTTACTGCGTGCGCGAATCGCCGCTTTATTTATTATCTATTTGTTATATATACTATATTTTTATACATACATATTGTGTGCGCAAATCGCCACTTGTGTTATCATTAATGTTCTTATTGTTTTTTCGTATTTGCATCTGTGTGTGAAATTATTATTATATAGCTAGGTAGCAGCTGGCCAGCAGTGCGCCGACAAACTGTGAGTTTTTATTATTATTTATTTATTATATATTTATATTTATAATTGAGCCAAAGGGGCTAATTATTATTATCATTATTATTTTATTATAGCTCTAATAGTTATCCTTTTTTATTATTTATTATTATTATATTTTGGTAGTAGATCTAATAGCTGCTTTATATTATTATATTATATTTTTGTTGTGGCTCTAATAGCTACCCCTTTTTAGTATATTTTTACTTGTTGGGCCAAAGGGGCCGTAATTACTATTAGTATCTTATTTATCATTATTATATATCCTATTACCGTAACAAGTATTACCATTTATTTATATTGAGTTACCTGAGTAACTCACACATGTGAGTTTACACACATACATATATACACACACATACACACACCACCCACACACTAGCACTCACAGGATTTGCTCGGCGAACCTGTCCACTTCCTGTTGAGTGCTATACACATATACACACAAACACAGGTCGGTCGGTGTGTGACTGTATAATAGCGTATTGATATTTTGGTGACCGGGGCGCGCATACTTATAATTAGATGCTCCCGGCCCGAACATCTGGTATAGATCATACAAATAACATATAAATTAAAATAAATATATCTTAGGCATTTGTCTTTTTTTTTTTTTGTATAGAAAAAAAAATGTATGAATCATGATTATGTTTATATAGCAGCAAATATAGTGTTAGAAAAATCAGTTAAAAAAAATATTGGAAATATAAAATATCTGTACTTAGCCCAAAAAACATAAAGTAGAATACTAAAAAGAAAAAAGAAAAAAGAAAAAGAAAACATGAATTAACAATAAATGTTAATAATTTATAAAACAAATGAATCATATTATAAACATTATAAACTTATACATACACCATAAATCCTATAGTAATATTCTTAATGTAGGTACCTAATTATAATTGAAATTGTTATATACACAATGTCATAAAAATATTTTGGACGATTTATTTATAAATAATCAAATATAAACTATCTACATTCTACATATTACTAGACTTCTAACAATATATATACTTTTTAGTACTACAGAACTGTATGCATAAGTGTCATTAATTCATTAGTTAGAACATAAATTCACTTAATATTAATCACTTGAAACAAATAAAATTCTAAAACCTATAACATAATATATTATAAGCTATACTTCATTTCAAAAGAGAACATACTACTTGCACGACTAGTTTTGGTTCGGCGGCGCGCATCCTCCCACCAATTATTGTTCTAGCTCCTACTCAAGCAACGCCGGTCACGACGAGCGCGCTCCCGACGTCAGATTGTAGTAACCCATATACACCAAGTGCCAAATAGCGCGCGTAGGTTAGGTTAATTTGTTGATTCCGGTCTCAAGCGCTTACCGCACAACACGTGACACGCATACGATTCCGAGTCTTTTTTACTATTATTTACACTTTTTTCCACACTTTTTTGTTCATCTTGGACCAACATGAACAACAAGATGATTATCAATCACCAACAAAGCCGAATCCAAAAGGAAAGGTAATTAATATATTTTTGGTTTTATATATCAGGGGTGGCCAACCGGTCGATCGCGAGATGAATTTGAGTCGATCGCGACACCCTTTCGCATTTTCTTGAATTTTTGAAAACAAATAAAATATTTTTTTTGTAAATTTTTGGTATCTTTGTATATCCCACGAATATAAAAATTAAGTTTAGAAAAAGGCAGTAAATAACTTTGAAAAATGAGATTATACACAGATATCGATTAACTATCGTATTATAGTCACACATACATTGCAGGTACCACATAATCTGATAGATAGCTATTATTACTTCCTATTAACGTCCTTTATCTTTATCGCCTTTGGTATAAATTGATAAATCGAACCAGTTACAATAAATATAATAAATATAATATATACATATATACCTAGTATAAATTAATTTTAACTTATTCTAGTATTGTGCGCTTCAAGTTATAACACATTTTAGTTTAATTCTACGATCAGTTGTTTGTAGTATTGCATTTGTGAATCGTGTATTGTGTGTGTGAGTGTATGTATCTAATGCGCATATAGAATTATTTTCTAATACAATCGTGTTAACATGAGCAAAAGAGTCAAAACATATCACTTTAACGAGAAATAGGAAATAGCCTACTTTTTTACTATGGTGAGTGAAAAATGTTGTTTAATTTGCAAAACTTCTGTTGCAATGCCTAAGAAAGGAAATTTAGAGAGGCATTTCAATACAATGCATGGCAAATACGAATCTAAATATCTGCCTAATTCCATCGCGAGAAACCAAAAATTGCAAGAACTGAAATGTGGCCTAATTGCTCAGCGTAACATATTTTTAAAACCACAAAATCAATCAAAATCTGCAACTATCGCTTCCTTTATTGTAAGTCATAAAATAGCGGTAAAATGTAAACCTTTCTCAGACGGTGAATTCATAAAAAGTGTCTTGGAAGAAATAACAGATCCTTTGTTTGACGATTTTAAGAATAAGGCAGAAATCAAAAAAGCAATCCTTGATTTACAACTATCTCGAAACACTCCCATACAGCCAGTGTTGAGACTTATCTAGATAATTATCTAGATAAAAATATTAATTATCTATTATCTTATCTAGATAAAAATCTAAATGTTATCTATTTATTTATCTTGGATAAAAATGTCAGAGGTACGTTACCCCAGCACCCGTACTTTCGAAATCGTTAATTATACTCAAACAGTATTATGTACTTTATTTTGTACAATTTTGTACAATCAAAATTAAATTTTGTACAACCCTCAAACCCCTCCAAATTCCAATTTCATCTTACGGGTGTTGCGGTAACGTTACCCATACAACACTCAAATAAATAAATGTACAATAATACTATAAAAAGTAGAAAAACTGGTCAAAAAAACAAAAATAGTTACAAAAAACTGGAAATAAGTATCTTTTTAAAAAATCGTTGAAAAAAGTAAAAAAAAAGCACTTTCAAATTTCATAATTGAACGTGTTTTAATATGACACTTCCATAGCACTCTGCTACATTTTAAGTCAATCCATCAAAATAAGCAAATGCTTTAAGTCCCGAGCCCTAGTCATAATATATATTATACAGAACTTAAATAATAATTGGTTTTGCTACAATTGAAATTGATTAAAACGATTAAAATTGTCACAATTTTTTTAACAACTTACTTGTGAAAATCCAATGATCTTAGTTAGTCAATTTCAATGCTTAACAGTGCAAGGCCTGATTTTAAATTTATCGAGGCGATTTGAAAATATATTTTTCCAGCTGTGCTATCAATAAATATAAAATACGATATTTTTTATTTATATTTTTAATCGTGACACTGACAGTTTTCTGAATATTAAAAATCGTCTCGATAAAAACCAAGTAATGTTGTTAATAAATCCTTATCCGATTTTAAAATTTAAATCCGTCTTGTACTTTATTTTGTACAATTCTCAAACCAGGGGTGACTTGTGGGGTTCTTAAAAGTCGGAGCAAAAAAATTCAAATATTTCCCCATTATCAATTATCATAGTTTACCACCTTTAACTTCTGTTGGTAATTAATTTAACCCAATTCTTTTATTATGTACTAAATTATTTTCCCTTTTTATAGTATAATTCTAGATTCTAGATCATCTATGTTATTACTTGTTTTTAAACTTTTTTCTTTTTGGTTATTGCTCTCCTGATAATCAACATCTTCTCAATTTCCGTCTAACTTATTATACCATCAACACAATTATCAATTTTAATCTAGCTCTATCTTTTTGATATCAAATGTCTGTGCTACAATATTAATTTAAGTAGGTTATAAAGTTATGAAAAAATAAAAAAATAAATGCAATTCATCAAAAACTTTATACAGTGTATATTAAAAATTCTACATTTTGTTTATTTCTATGAGGGTTTGTAATTGTTTCTTTAAGGTCATCATACACTTCCCACTGATCATTGTCTCGCCGTATTATTGACTTATAATGTCCAGTGGATACTCTTAAACCAGAGCGATCCCCACTTACGAATACGATTGCACTTCTTAAATAGTATTCTTTGGTTTTTATTATTAATATTTTTGGTATTTCCTCCAAGTCCCATAAAACTGTTTTTGCATAATTTTGTGGAACATTACAGATTTCAGTAATGTCTCCATAACTTGTCGATGCTTCAAGTTCTGTAAAATTCAAGTTAGTAAATCAATTTTTTTTAGGAATTTTAGTAATATATAATAATTTTAAAGTATGAAGATAATTTATTTTACCTTTTGGAAGTGACACAAGCTCAATTAATATATGGGATTTTGCATTGATTGTGTGTTTTCTTTTTGATGGACATTCAGTACAGCCTGTTTCTTTTACAGTAGAAAAATATTTTTCAATTTCTTCTTGTAAATTAATGTAACCATCAAAAGCACATAACGAAAGGACTGGGTATTTTTGTACAGTCATATAATTAGGACATAACATATTTTTGCAAACATCCAATTTTGTATATGATGGCAATTTGTTGAATAGTTTTGTTGCTGTAGATGTTAATGTTCCCATAACATCAATTAGTTGTATATTACCTACTAGAGTATGCTCTTTATCATTATATAGGTAATGCAGTGCCAATAATTCTATGCGTTCTTTATACAAACTAGTTTTTTTTGAATTTGTTGTACTTAACATTCTAGTTATAAATTTTGCTGTTCTGTCAGATTTTTCATGTTTTACCAAGAATGAGAGATAGTTACTACTGTCTGCAGCTGCATAGGCCAAAGATGTTAATATAGAATCAACGGAACAAGTATTTCTTAATATAACTTTTCCTATGTTTTTTATTGTCTGAGGCTTGTTATTAAAAATATTTCCATTTTTTAAAAATACAATTTGTTTTTCTGATCCTTTTTTGTTGAGATCGAGGTTCTCAAATCCTGCCTGTGGATTAAGGTAAGATTTTTTAGATCGGCTATTTTTAAATGTTGTTGATTTTCCTTTCTTTTGCCATTTTTCTTCTGCATTTGTTTCTGTATTACACTCTATACAGGCCAAACAAATCCGTGTCTCACCATATCCCTCATCACTATCTATATTTTTCATTGAACAGCCAAATAAATGAACTGGCTTGGTGCATTGTACACAACGATGGGCTCCTGTTGGAAAATCACCATTACTACACGCTAAACATGGATGTAGGATACTTGATACTTCTTCATTGATTTGTTGACTTTCATCTAAATTGTTAGTAACTGTATAATTACAAATGTATGTATTTGAATTTTTATCAAGTGTCACTGTATCTATATGAATTTTATCAATTTTTTCGAACTCAGCATCAGCATTTTCATTGTAATTATTACTATTGTTAAATTTATTTCCATTTTTTAAAAATATAATTTGTTTTTCTGATACTTTTTTGTTGACATCAGGGTCTTCAAATCCTTCCTGTGAATTAAGGTAAGATTTTTTTGATAGACTATTTTTAAATGTTGTTGACTTCTCTTTATTTTTCCATTGTTCTTCAGCATTTGTTTCTGTATTACATTCTACTCGTGTATTTGAATATTTATCAAGTGTTACTGTATCTATGTCAATTTCATAAACTCTTTTATACTCAGTATTTAGATTCTGATTTTTATTGTCAGAATCACTTGATTGATTTGATGGAATTGCGTTAGTGCCATATATTTTTTTAAGTGGAATATTATTTTGAATCAGTAAGTGATCGCCTTTATAATAAGAAATAATCTTGTCTAAAAATGTATCAATTCTTAATGGTAAATTATCACTTTTAAAAACTCTATTTTTAAGTTGATTGAAATTACTTTCTATTCGGGCACTGGAAGCAGAAGCTTCTCCAAAACCAAATGTTTTTCTCATGATACCTGACCAACAAGGATATAACTTCATAGCCTTAATTATAAGAGGTACAATTTCTGGAGTATATTGTGCATTGTCAATATCACCTTCATTTGTTTGAACTTCTATTTTACATTGCTCAGCCATTGATGATGCCCAAATCTCAAATGAACCAAAAAAATCTTGACGTAAGTCTTCAAGATCATGATCTTCTTCAGAAAGTTCTTTGGCTGTACTATTTTCATCAATAAAAGTATCATACTCTTGCAGGTATGACATTTTATTGGAAATCAAAGATTGCAGATAATTTTTACTTGAGGCACATATAGAATCTTCTGTTGATTGTTTATTTGATATTAAAACATGACCATCATATTGACTCAAAGCTACATTAAAAATAGCTTTCAGTATTTTATTGGCTTCTTCAATTGAATTACAGAATATTAATAGTGCCATGGATCTCACAAACAGTGATTTTGTTCGAGCAAACTTAACATTTTTCAAAGAAGTCCATTTGGTTATTAAATGAATAAAATGGTTTACATCATTTCTAATATAGCATGTGGGTACAGAGCAAGTTCTATCATTTGGATTAAAAATTAATTTGTAACATGATTCTAAGTATGCCTGTAGTGACTTGTATTGTGTGAATGATTGAACGATGGCTGACATTAGAGCTAATGATTGATCACACACAATCATTTTTGGTGGTTTAATGCCACATCTAAGCCAACGATCCAACCAAGAGTATATGGATAATGTATCATGTTGTTCTGAAATCATTGATAGTGCAGTAAATGTTTTACCTTCTATTTCCATAACACCTTCATACAAAAACAGATGACTACTTTGATCACCATTCGACCTTTTAATTTTCTTACAACATCCACCTGTTGCATCAAATGACATAGTTGGTATTTTGACTCTAGAATAACATTCTTTGTATATCTGTAGTTGCAGGTTGCTCCAAAAATGAACAAAAAACCCATCGTATCCAATGTTTCAAATAATTGAGCAATAAGATTCACTATATTTCATAATATTTACAGCAACTATTGGGTTAGAATGAAACCGTTCGGAATTTATTGCTCTACTCTTAGCTGTTCTCAGAGTTTGATTGTTTGGTATTTGAGCTGGGATAGAATCTCCTAAAAATATATTTTGTTAGGTACGCTGTGGTTTTATTGTTTATTAAATGTAAAACATTATATTATTATAATACATCTTTTCAACATTTTGAAGAATAAAAACTTATCTAACGGTAGATACTAAAATTTTTTCTTAATTTTGTTTTGAAAATATTGTATTTTATGAATGTAAATTGACAAAGTTTTAAAGAAATTACAATATGTGCAATAATTAGAATAAATATAATTTAAATTACCCTTACCCTCTTTCATCAAACGTTTTGCTTCCATGCAGCTGAAAACTGAAGGATCAATATGTTTATCAAGCATTGCTGCTACAGCACGGATTTTTTGAGTGCCCATTAACTTGCGTTTTTTTGAATGTGAGATATTATAGGAACCAGAATATCTACATTCCATTATTACTCTGCAAAAAAAAATAACACTTAATGTGTTTAATATTTAAATTAGGCATATATCATATAGGTATAAAGTTCTTACTTCTTATACACAATAAGATATATATTACATTAGTATCACAATGGTCAATCTAAATATTTATCAATGGCACACACAAGAATGATATTAATTAGGGGTAAATAAGTATAAAAAAAGTATTCGCCTCCCTATATTTATTATAGTTTATTTTTCATAAGTTAACTTGTTATGACTGTTTTTTTTAACTTTTATCTGCTTGTGCCATTAATATCAAATTATTGAATATACAAACATAGGTAATTGTGTATTATCTTACCTAGAATCTTCAACAGGAATTTGTTTTATAGATCCTTCAAAAACTGAACCACAATCAGAACAATGACCACATACTGATATGTATGTCCCGTAATTTACATTAACGTAAGACTTTTTAAACACTAGACAACATGGAAGTCTTGTGTGCATAAAGAAATGTTCTTGTACGATATTAGTCCATTCATAGGGAGACATTATTTGATATATTCTTGGACCTTGTTTTTCCTCATATGTTCTAGTTTTAGGCTTAATAGCTTGCCATTCGTTATCAGAAAATGTAGTAGAAAATTCAAGATCATTAAATATAACCGTCTCGTCATCATCTGTGCAAGGAGAACAAACTAAAAAACAATATAATATAAAAGTTAAATAATTAAATAAATTAAGACATTATGAAACTTAGGAAGTCTATAACTAAGTGTAATTAACTAGGGGTACTCTAGTATTTATTATTTATGAATACAGTTTTATCAAATTAACATTTACCTGTACTAAAATCGTCTTTATTTTCCTTTGATAATATCAACCCTAATTTGTCTCTAATTCCACCACGATTTAGAGCAACTCGAACTCTAAGAGCTGCAGGAGTGATGTTTTTATTATATTTACTACTGATGTTGAATGAAATGTTTTTTCCATACATCAGATTTTATACCAACTATTTCTATTGAAAAAAAAAATAAACTGTGAAGTAATAAAACCACTAATAAATAAATTATATTTAAACATTTGTAATGTGTAGGTATACAAATACGTTTAAGTATGCAAAGGCACCATTTTACAGCTGTACTCTTTTTTAAGAATTTGTAAAATAATCAGAACATGTTTTTGGACCACATTACTAATTTTATTTCATATTTCAGATGTGTAAGTGTACAACTATTTATTAGTTATGAATATGTTCTATTATTACTGAAAATGATAAGTACTTACTAAAAACATTACCTATAAAAATAATAATTTTTCGTAATGCTTATTCTGCAAACTATGTCTTATGTCTTATTCGTTGGGAGGTTATAACAAAGTTATACAGTTTAATATGAAAATAATTTATCACATTAATAATACAAGGTAAGCTATTGAATTCTATTGTATTTAATAAGGTTAAAACTCAAATTTGGTCACTTTTAAAACAAAAAAGTCCTTCCTCGTCTAGAAAACATAATATTGTACTATGAACCTTGGGTGACTATAATTAAATTACCTGACAAATTTTTTTTAGTGTTTTTCAGTAATTCATATTAAACTGAATAAATTGGTAATTTTCAAATTGAATAATAATGTACCTATTATTTTTGACTTATCTGCATAATATAGGACTTTTTAAATTGTTATCATTAATAATAAAATAATTAATTATATTCAATTTTATTCAGTAAAGAAGTTACAATTATGATTTCTAAAATAATTTGATGATAAATAAATTGTAATAAATAAAAGATAAAAAAATTTAAGCGCATGGTGAAGTATCATAATTTTTGTTTATGTTAACAACAGGTTTTGATTTTAAAATATATAACTCCAAATTTAATTTATATTTTACATTTTTTATTTCTAAGTTACAAAATATTGAATAGATTCTATTTAATTATATGTATACTATATAATATTATGTATATTGTGAAAATTGTATATTTTTAATTTATTATTTTTTTTAAACAATATTCTCATATATTGGATAGTTTTTAATTCAATAATATAATATAATAATTTATTAATTTTATCAAAAAGGTTATGTTTGACAATAAGTACTTACTACTAATAATAAATTTCATTGATAAATTATTTTCCAGGTACTGCTTACTATGGCAGTAGGTAGCTAATAGTTTGTAATATTATTACATTTAAATGTAATTAAACATTTTGTTTTTAGGTAGGTACCTGTATTAGAAATATATGGGTTTGAAGTTATACCTACATAGTTGAGTTTTTATGTGAAGATAAATATTATTTACTCATTTTATTCTTTGGTGTTTATTTAACAATAATATTGTTGATCAAATTTGCAAAAAATTAAATTATAAATCTAAAATAAACATACCATATTTTTTTGGAATTACAAATTATACCTAATAACAAAAGGTAATATTATCATAGATACAACTCTATTTAATTTTATATTTTTAATTTTTACAAGTCATATACTAACTATTTTTGGTATTTTTTAACCAATAGAATAAATCTTTTGCTTGTATACATAAAATCAATTTAATTGTAGTACCTATAGTAGATAATTGATAAGTTTAAAATGTAGAACCTACACATTTAAAATGATTGAATAGGTACTTGAATATATTAAAGCTAGTATGTTAAAACTTACATTGCATTGTTATATTATATAGTTCCTCTAAATATATACAAATAAAATAATACTTACTATAGCCATCCAAAATAATTTGATCTTTCAAATTGAAAATTTCATCATCAATATTTTCATTTAAATTATTTAGTTTTCTTCCTCTATTATCGTTTGCCATCACTTATTAGAGTAGGTACACAAGTTTTAATTATATTTTTATATAAAACAAAATTAACTCAAGTAAATTATTTACAATAGAAGCGCGACATCACGGATAAACAAAATATAATTAGTCGACAATTTTAAATGTAGCAATGTAGCATAATGCACACGTACGACATACCAACTATCTAGTATCATTATTCATTGATTATAAATAGTGTTTATTATTGTACCATAGAGTACTCTATGTATTGAACAATCTAAAATCAGATTATATTAGGCTATTTATAGAAGTACAATATTTTATTTTTATTCTTAACAATAAAATAACAATAATAGTTGTCGTAGTGTGATAATGACAAGAAATTAGTCTGACAACAAAACGATAATATTAAAATAATATAAACTTTTACGGTATACCCAGAGCCTCCACTAAATGTTTTTTTTTGCATCTAAGTATTAAACACAAAATAACATTTGCAAAGTAGATTTAAATCACAACTTGTATAAAAATGTTCAATCATTGATATTTTCATAAATATATAAATAAATGTTATTATAATGTGTCTGCGGCTCGTAGATAGGGGCAATCGCTCCCCCTTCTAAAATTATCATTTATTACTAATTCATAAGTTAATATTAAAAAATTATTAATTATTAATTTTTTTTAAATTTCAAATTTATATTGTAGTATAATATTGTCAAAAATAAAAATTGTATTTCCTATTTGGTTATATTTACACTAATAAATATTATGAAAACATTATTAGATAAAGGACTGCAGTCTGTGTAAAAAAGTGGTTTTTAGACCAAAAAATTTAGACAAAACTGTAGTAATTGGGTTTGACGGATTTAAATTTTAAAAACGGATTTTAGGATTTATTAACAATATTACTAGGTTTTTATCGAGACGATTTTTAATATTCAGAAAATTGTTAGTGTCACGATTAAAAATATAAATAAAAAATACCGTATTTTTAACACCCGTAAGATGAAATTGGAATTTGGAGGGGTTTGAGGGTTGTACAAAATTTAATTTTGGTTGTACAAAATTGTACAAAATAAAGTACATAATACTGTACGGTTTAAAGTTGAAATTTGTGAAAAACAACTGATCCGGGTGCTGGGGTAACGTTACCGCAGCACCCGTAAGATGAAATTGGAATTTGGAGGGGTTTGAGGGTTGTACAAAATTTAATTTTGATTATACAAAATTGTACAAAATAAAGTACATAATACTGTTTGAGTATAATTAACGATATCGAAAGTACGGGTGCTGGGGTAACGTACCTAAATGTCAGTCATCTGCTAAAATTTATCTAGATATTTTATGTTGAAGAAATTATTTTTAAATTATTTTATTTTTGTTCCTGATAATTACTTATTATCATATTATACTATTTTCGATCGCGTCGACGACGATGGGTCGGTAACGATTTATATTTTATAAATTATAATATTGTAATTCTAATAATAATTTTGTTTACCACGAGTTTTACCAAGAGTGCTTTCAGACGATACAATTGTTCCCCTCTAGTTGCCGGACACTGTGTCTGAGCTACCAAGATTACAAGAACAACAAGTATGGAAACAATAATATTTCTATTAGTAACGATGGACATAATATTAGAGTATATTACATTAATATATTATCCAATATAAAATATGTTCATAGTAATATAGTCTAATCACATAATATAAATAAAACTTATAATAAAATATTATTTTTATAAACGCAGACGTCCGGCAACAAGCATGTCAGGTCGATACTTGGAAAGGCCCAAACTCCGACTTGAACTCTGTAGAAATTAATAACTATAAATAATTATTATTACAATGAAAATAAATCCCTTGATTGTGTACAGCCTGTGGGTGCAACGAATTATACGTCAGTATAAGTAGTATAATATGCATGTTGCTCCACGTGGAGCAATATTTGTTTTTGCGTTTTTAAAATAAACACACACTTTTCTGGTATCAAACCAATAATCAGTGATCACCCATTAAATAATTATCATTTCGCGTTCGTCATTCTTGACACAATCGTCTCCTGAATTTACAACTATCGTTACTTTTTTTTGTATTGAAGTATATCTAGTACTAAATTCATTATTTATTTTGAACGATATTAATAAAATATTAAATAAATAATAAAATATGAAACGGTTTTTGGTGGCAACATCTTCTAAAAACAATAATGTTTCAAAAAAAAACTAAAAATGATTTTGCCTCGGATTCTGCTGACTCTCCACACGCATCTGAAGAAGCAACAGAACTTGATTGCTGTGATAGAATAGAACAAATAAATGTATCACAAAGTTATTTATTCGATGGTAAATACTATAACATAGTATCAAATAAGAATGACGGAAAAAAGTTAGTTGCAAAATGTGTCCTGTGCACAAAAGTCATTACTGGAAATTTCCTGAGTCATCTTAAGGTATGTTTTTAAATTTTTTTTAACCTTTGAATGTCAAATATCAGAGTCATTGTATGTAATTAGTGGGTTAATCAGTTAATTTTAAAATTTAAATTGAAAGCAAAAATATTTATTTTTTTATTTGAAATTTGAGCTGAATTTCATATTCTAAAGACAGCATGCATTTTATTCTCTATACCTCTAGTGTAAAATAATAATTATTTTAATTTACTTAAATGTAAAGACTAAAAGACTTAAGTCTAAACCATAGAAAATATACAGTCGTGTAAAAGATTTTCAAAGGAAAATATTTTGAATTTTAACATTTTCATTATTTTTACCTAGGTACCTAATTATTTTTATTTTTTTTATAATAAATTACCCAACATCTATCTTAATCTTATATTAATAATTATTTATTTTTATAGTTCAAACATCCATTAATACTTTCAAAAGTTGAAGAGAGTAAAAGATTGTATGAAAAACCTAAACAAAATATTGAGTCTGTATATACTCCTAAACAAATGATATTGCCTTCATTTAAAAGCAGTATGACAAAAAATCATGTAAGTTAAATTTAATATAATATAATTTAGATTAAAAATTATTTATTAATAATTCGCATGCATAGATATTTATTAATTATTGTATATTATTAAATTCATATGTTATATATACTTAGATAAATTGAATAATTACCGGCTAAAATACAATAAATTCAATCATACTAAATATGCAAAAACATGCAAAATAAAATAGTATCATTTTCATAAGAATAAAAAAAAAAAAACATGCTGTTGCATATTTTATCCTAGCCCTGTATATTACTTACTGTATTCTATTTTAATTATTATTTTGTATTTTTTTAGACTATAGTATGATATTATTGTAACTTGCCTACCTACATTAATGAATAAATAAATTAAGCAAATAATTAATGTTTTCTTTCAGATTTGTCAGTTAGTGTTCAACTATATTGTTGAAGAAATGCGACCTTTAATCACCTGTGAAAAACCAGCCTTTCATCGGCTCATTAAAGGACTAACAGGAATTACTGACATAGCTTTACTTCCAAACCGTAAAACTATATCCAAAGAGTTAAAACTGAAGTATAATAATTATGTATCTACATTAACTAGTTTAATTGATAAACAAGATTATATATGTAACACTGTTGATATATGGAGCGCAAATAATAAGAGTTTTATGGGGATGACTAGCCACTTTATTGATAGTAAAACCTATAAACGGCATTCATATGTATTAGGTTGCAGAAGAATAAAAGGTAGTCATAACTTTTTAAACATTGCTGAAGTCATAAATGAAATCTCTGAAACTTACCGAATAAACAATTCCAAAATTACTCACATTATTACAGATAATGCTAGTAATTTTGGTAAAGCTTTTCGCACTTTTTCTAATGTTTCTACTAGTGGATCTGATTCTTATAATGTAGGTGATTTTAATTCTGAATTAGAAATTGATAGTGATATTTCAAATAGTGACTGTGAAAATAATACTAACGTTGAGTAAACTAATGTAGGTGATTTGCTTTCGGAATCAAATAATTTAAGTAATCCTGACTCTGATTATAACAATATTTGTTTGCCCAATCATCTAACTTGTTGCGCTCATACACTAAATCTGATAGCTACAATAGATATTGGAAAAATTGACGATAAAAATTATTTAAAAATATCTAAAATTACTTTTAATAAATTTAATTCATTTTGGAATCTTCTTAGTAGAAGTACCGTGGCATCGGACAAGGTTTATGAATATTGTAATGTTAAATTTCCAGTCCCGATAATCACTAGATGGAACTCTATGTTTGATGCAATTAAAAAAATATTAGCTTTTAAAGAAAAACTTGTTGTTATATTTGAAGAGTTAAAATTAATTAAATTAAAAATTGCAGAATGGACATTCTTAGAAGAATATTTTAAAATATTGCAGCCATTAGCAGTTAGTCAGATAAATTGCAGGGTGGAAAACACAGCTTTTTGGGATACGTTGCTCCGATTATAATTGTTTTAAGGCGTTTATTAATTCAATCTACACACTTGATTTACTGTAAGCCCTTAAGTTTATGTTTAATTGTCAGTCTTGAAAAAAGGTTTGATTATTTGTTTAACTTGAGTTCTCCTAAGAGCAAAGATTTTATTTTAGCTGCTATGAGTCATCCAAAATTTAAAAGTAGTTGGATTCCTGTTAGATATGTTGACTTATGCAAACAATTATTTATAAATGAATGTAAATTAATGAATTCTAATTCTGATTTTGCAGAATACGTTTCTTCTTCCGATAATAGTGATAGCAATAGTGATACTGAATTCTATAGTAGTGTTTGTTTACAAGATAATTCTTTAATTGATGATTCCAGCAACCCAGAGTTAGCTGTTAGAAATTCCAATCTAACTAGCATTCAAGCTTTATCTTTTTTAAGCTCAAAAAAAAAAAGAACTAAATATCTTGGATTCATTTCCTGTAGTTAAAAAAATATTTTTTAAATTTAATACTTCAATACCATCTTCTGCACCTGTTGAAAGGTTATTCAGTGGGGCAATTATGGTGTTAACTCCAAGGCGTAATCGACTTGAAGATAAACATTTTGAGATGCTTCTTTGCTGCAAATGTTTAATGCAACAAGAATGGTTATAAAGGGTATTTTTGTAATATTTGTGTATTGTATAATTGAAAGTAATGACGTAAAAGAAACCTTTTAATTTAAATAGATAACGTACTTTAAACAGTACCTATTGAAGTGTTCCTTCATATTATGTATATTCTGTATTATTATTAGGACAATTAACTGTCCATTTATTATTTTTAAGTGAACTGTAATTCGCTTTAAAGTATGCTGTGTTGAAAATAAGAAATTTTTTAAGAAAAACAATATACATAACTAATTATTTTATAATTTATTAATTATTTTATGTTTTTATGATTATTAATTTGAGCAATAAAGGTTATATAACAATATATATATTTTTTTTTGTGCATCTTTTATTGTCTTGTTAATAGAGATCAAACATAGTTAAAATTGAATATATACAATTTAAGTTATAAAATTAAAAACTTTTATGAGATTCAAAAATAAAGATATTGGATAGCAAAATGTACCTATGTTTTTTTTATTCTAATCAAAAAAAAAAATTTTAAATTATAGAAACTACACTACAATTAGGCGTTTGCCTTAAACAAATGCTATACATGTTTTATGTGATAAGTCTGTTAAATTTTACTAGACTATTAGTACAATTTTAATATGAAATTATTGTTATTTAAAAATTTATCTGCTTTTTATCTAGATAAATTATATTTATCTTTTATCTATTAAATAGATAATTTTGGATTTTTTCATTTTTATCTTTATCTAAATAGATTTGAAGTTTTTTATCTTTATCTTTATCTTTATCTAGATAAAAAAGTATTTATCTGGGCTCAACACTGCATACAGAAATTTCCTAACATCAATATTATTATAATTTTAGTACTTCTTTAAATTTAAAATATTATAATTGTTACGTTATAATAACATTATTCGATGTTTAATAAAGTAATATTAAATTTGAAATATTTCTTAAATCTGCTGGTTAAATTTTTTTTATAACATTAAGATTGAAATCAAATAAGAATATTGTAATAAAATGTATTTTTTAATTTACTATAATATTATTTTGCAAATATTCCGTGTATATTTTTAGTTTGTTAAATTTACAATATTTTGATTTTATTAATTTTATAAATTTAAAGAAATATTATAATATACATTTACATAAAAATACATATATAATAAATTGTATGTTATTATGATCTGATAATTTTATTTTACTTAGGTAATAGGTATTACCAATATTAACAAAAAAAAAGTGAGGGCAAGTGGATATCTCTCTGCTGTACAGTAGGTTAAATTTGAATCCAATGAGAGATATCATTGCATACGAAAAACGATTCTGAATGAAGATGATGATTTGTCAGCCTATTATAAAATTTCCAGTGGTCGGTGAAAAAGGTGGTTTATTTTTTAATGGCCTGGGTAATCCAAAATTTAAGTTCGTTAATAATAATTGTAAGCCAAACTAATGGAAAATCTTATATTAAATTTTCAACTCTTAGCTACTTATACGAAAAATCTGAACGATGGACACGAGCATCATTTATATAAACTATTCAACTGATTATACACAAGGTCATTTCTCGTCAATTATTTCTTGGATGGACGGGATATTTTATCGTATTTTCTATAATTGTTTATTTGCTATTCAATAATCCGATATGCTTGTTTCTTTTTTCACTGCATTATAAATAGAATAAGAAAATAAAGTAATCGGGAAAAATATAATTTAAACGATGCTCGTATTCTAAGCGTAAAAACATACTAAAAATAGTAGATATCATGTAACACGTAATATACCAATAGCCGCGTTACCGCGTTTACACAGGTCTCGTCTCCGTTGCAAGAACAAAATTACGCTATAGTTGGTCTCCAACAGAGTTAAAAGATGTATATTATTATAGAAATATCATTAAAATATTATTTCGTTGCAATGTGTTGAATGACGCTCGTCTTTTGTTGTCGTTTGTCATTATCGTCTGTGATTACATGAAAAAAACATATTTTCTAGCTAAAAATAGTTTTAAACAATATTTAATTGCGTAATATTATATCATTGGTTCGGAGTGTTCAGACATTCGTGGTTATCTTCGAAATACTGATGGGCAATGACTATCTATCACGAGATATGTATATCTTAACTCACGCTATCGAGTGCCGAGTGGTGGGTGATAATTTTCGCGAACGTTATTTAGCGTTATTTACTCCTTACTACTTTACTCTTTACTAGTTGACTGTTGTTAATGTCACGTGTTTTCGTTTTTTGACGATTTGTTTTCCTGCTAATCCAGTTGTACCTACGTCTTTATAAAAGTAAGTATTTTCTCATTTTAAATATATGTATTTTGTATACCTCTTAACTATCATCTTACAATATATAAGTTATTTTACTAATAAATTACTATCCTTATTGTTGTATGTTGTCTAATTTATTGTAGGTATTGTAATTATTCATATTGAGTGTTAAGTATGTTAAAATACAATTTGGCAATTCAAGTTCATTTATCTTTTATAAATAAATTACCCTATTAAATTTAGTATGATTTTTCTTAATTCATTATTAATTTAAACAGGGTTTTTTTTTTTTTTTTTTTTTTAATATGATTCTAAATAGGTAAATGTAAATTATTTTTTGAATACCAATTTTTTTGTTGAAATTATGTAGTAATATTTTATGATCCATAATATTTAATGCTTTTGCTAGATCCAAAAATACAATATCATTTTATTTCCAAATGGGTTATAAATATAGCTTGATATAGATTATTTTATAATCTACTGCAAAGGATATTTTAGAGAATTATTACTAGGCGACAATAAAAAAAAATTTACTCTTCATCTCTCATAATCAAAATCGACATATTATGAGACTAAAAAAATGTTTCGGTGTAAATATATAAAACATTATCTAAATCTAACAATACCATCACAACTCACAAAACACATTAAGTAGGAACAAATAAGAGTTAAAAGTTAAATTTATTCTTTGTAATTAAAAAAATCGAATCAATTGTTAATACAGTAGGTATTCATATTTTGTAAGTATAAAAAACCACAATAAAAGATAGATATAAGAATTAAAATTATAATATAATTTCAAACTTCTTCAAAAAACTTCTTTATGTAAAAATGATCTTTATAAGCTTGTTCGTCTGGTAACTTATATCGACGTTGTTTTTTTTGTAAAAATCTAGCAACTGATGGTCTAGGATCAAAATAGGCTGTACCACTACTATTTAAAGCGATGTAAAGGCGACTATTAATCGCTTCCCTCGAGTAGTTAGACTGCTTGTTTGTTTTTAAAATTGTATGGCAAGATACAGCGCGCTCAGGTCCACAACTATGAGGAGTAATAGAAATATACGTCTGCACAAGTTTGGAAAACAAAGTATTTGGTGTATTTATTTTTAAATAATAATACAGCTTTCCAGTGAAATTCGTAATATTACGTGGTGCTGGTAGATTTTCTGCCGCATAGAGCCCGAGTACTTCATCACTGAACTGACTCAAATTAGTTTTGTCAAATAATCCTTCGACATCACATCGTACTGAAGAAATCATTTCTATAGCACTCTGTGCGTTTAAAAATGATTTAAGTCGATCTATAATACTTTTTTGTTCGTATTCAAGCCGCTGTTGTAGAAATTCAATGGCACTTAGGATAATTTCATTCTTAACACTTGAAATACAACGTCTTGTTGAAACATACGAATTTCGAATAGTTCGTGTTTGAATATTGTCATCATCTTTCTCATTTTCTAATTCTGTACTACATATCTTGTTTTTTAAATCTTCTTCTTTTCCACCAGGAAAACAATTAGATTTGATTAAAGTCAATGATTCTAGGACTTCTGTTTTTGTTGTTTCAACGTCACACAAAGTGGTCATCGATTTTTGGCCTTGTTTTTGTAATTTTTCAAATTGGCGAAGTATGTCCATCATCAATGCAGTGTAATATTCTTGGTCTCCGCCTACTTTCCACAGCTTTAAAAATCCTTTAGCTGTTGATTTTTCACTTTTATTCCCACCATCACTAGTGATAATTGAATTCCAATGAATTCTTATTGCTTTTAAATTGTTCCAAACTGATTCACTTAAGTTTACAAGATGTTGAACAAATCGCACTTCAAAATATTCTGGGAATCGATAGAACTTGTTTTTTGACTTTTCAGAAATTAATTTAAGTTCTTCTGTGCGTATCGCAGAACTTCTATAAAATGTTGCAACAGCTTTCAAATTTGATTTCCAATGTTTCACTTCTACTACTGATGTCTGTAAATCTCCAAACGCTAAATCGGACCTATGCGCTACGCACCAAATACAAAGTATTTCTTTTTTCAAATACTCTCGAAGTCTTACCCAGAGACCGCTGTTCTTTCCAGTGTTAGCGCTCTCACCATCAGTAGTTAAGCCAGTTATGTTTCGTTTTGTGATATCTTCTAAGTTAAGATTTTTTAAAGTAATTATAATCGAATCAAGTAAACCTTCTGCTCCACGCTTAGAAGAATGACTTTCTCCGAGGAACACATTTTTTATAGATTTACTTTTATCAAGATAACGAGCTGTAATGAATTTGTTGTCAATCGAGTACTTATCAACAGAGCCATCGACTTGTATCGAAAAACATTCGGCATGTTGTAACTCTTTTGTGACCGATTCCATAATGATTTCAGCAACTGTATCTAACATTTCACGATATATTATTGGATTTTTTTATTGAAGTGCAGGTGTGGATGGCTTAAAAGGAACAAATGTAGAATCCAAACCATAATTACCGTAACTAGCAATTTGAGCATCAGCATGCATTTTTGAAAGTGACCTAGATGGCCATGAATTAGCAGATAATGTTAATACTTTACTATCATTGTGGACGTCAATGGCTATTTCGATTAAATTTTTAACAATTTCTGACTCGTGGTTTTTAAAAACTTTAATCCAAGGATGTTTATCAGACTGTGTTAACCAAAGACACTGAATCTCATCAGCTTTACAAGCTGCACCATGAGAATCACTATGCAAATGGTCAACAACTCTCATCAATTCTCTTTTACCATCACATCGTATACCATCAGCCATCGGGACTTGCCCATTACGAGAAAATTTTTTAGCTTCTGTAATTTGATCAAAGCAAGTCATGCATTTTAATCCTGATCGTCTTCCTAATTTTATTTTGCTGAGCATAGAAAACGTTTTCAACAACCATTGAACATCTAATTTTGACCCTTTATACCATTCTGTATTTGTGCTACTTTCGTTTTCTGTCGTATCTGACGTATCTAGTGTACTAGACGAAGAATCAACGGGTGTACCAGGTATAACAGAATCATTTTTGTTTTGAAAAATGGTTGAACTATTAGGTTCAATAGACGTAACAAAACTTTGAGATTGAGATGTACAAACAGGTTCAATATTTAATTTAATTTGTTTTTCTTTATGAGATTTTTGAAAATAATAATCAGTTATGCGTTTGGACATTTTTATTTTGAATATTTGTATCTCGGAATCTCAGATCACTTGAGTAATATAATTCAACGTTGTTAATATGTTTAGGACCACAGAATAACAGAAGATATTGAATATAATAAATAGATTGATATCGATATCTAAGAGAAACAAAATAAATACAACCATTTACTAACGCTTTACCCAATAGTAAAAAATGAGTAGAATAATTATTATGCTAATGCTTATATATTTATTATTTAAGCATAACAGGAACACTATACTAGTGTAGTACATACATTTGTTAATTGTTCCAAACTGATGATTGTCTGAATATCTTACGTATTAATACTATTAAATATTAATACCACAAATTATAAATATAAAATAAATACTGTGTATCGATATTATTAATATTATGCTGATCTATATATTTTAAGTTTTTAAAATGTCTACTTAATGTAATGGAGTGATATTACGCTCGTAATTAAATATTTATAGTTTATATCATAACGTGTTGAGGTAACTATAATATAATAGGTATATATTATTAGCTTCTGCTACCCTCAAAAATAAATAGTCAGTATTAAAATTACAAAAATACGTAAATATGTAATACGTTACAGTGTTACACGTATTTGTTAGTATTTTTTTAAACAGTATTATTGTAATTTGTAATATAATATATTTATATTGCAATTATTAAATATAAAAATTTTAAATTATTTTATACTTACCAAGAGACGAAAATCGTAGTATACTTGTATGCGTTTAACTTTGAACGTTTAAACAGTTAGAAGGTTCAAAGTGAAATAAAATTTATCTAATTTAGCTTGTAGGAACAATGACTAAAATAAAATCGAAAACAATTAATTTGTAGATATTTGATGGGAAAGCTGAAGACTAGATAAAACATGTCGCATTGTCGCGTGTAATAAATATTGTTTTCTTGCATTATTATTATTAGACATTAGTATACATTTTTTTTTCATTATTATTATTCCCGTGATGAACGGTTACGCAGGTTTTCCATTCTCAATAATTATTAAATTTGTACTTCCAAATTGAAATTACCAAACGAAAATATATATATTATTTTTTTTTTTTTTTTTTTATTGATCTATTTTTTTTACAACCCGGCATCATAGGCCATTAGTTACAGTTTTTTTTTTTAACTTTGTTACATAATTATATTTACATTATATTTGGTCTATTAAATTAATTGATTTTAAGAAATTAAGTATTTTCTTGTTTTGAGCGGGATCCGGGCCGAGTAGTGAATCAAGTGTTTCTGTAATGTTGAAGTTTGTTCGTTCCTGTTGATAGATTTGGCATTCCGTTAGTATGTGTTTGATGGTGAGGAGGGTCCCACATCCTTCACATGTGGGAGGTTCTTCTTTTGCCATGAGGTATCCGTGTGTTAATTTGGAGTGCCCAACTCTGAGTCGATTTATAGTGGTTTCTTCTTTTCGGTTAAATTCATGATTTTCCCATCTGAATGTTGTTCTTTTTATCTGGTTTAGTTTTGTGTCTTGCTCGTTCCAGAGTAGATGCCATTTTTTTCTTATTTGTGTTTTGACTGCCTTTTTAGTGTCGTCATATGAGGAGATGTTTAGTTTGGTTGTGTTTGTGTTGGATGCGGTGAGTTTGGCATATTTATCCGCTATTTCATTGCCTGCGATGCCGGTATGTCCAGGGATCCAAATTATTGATATTTGTTTTTTATTTGTTTTGGCTTCATCAAGTTGGTTTTGGATGAGGACTGCGATGTCATTTGGGTTGTTTTTATTTTTAATGTTCTTTATGGCGCTTAGGGAGTCACTCAGGATTACGAACTTTGTGTGTTTAATGGTTTGGGTGGTTTCAATGGCTTTTAGAATGGCTATAGCTTCAGCTGAAAATATTGAGCACTCGTTTGGAAGTTTGGAAGTTATATTAGTATTTTCAAGTGTTATGGCAATACCGACACCTTCATTTCCTTTTGAAGCATCGGTATAAATTTTTTGGTGATCCTTGAAGTCATCAAGGATATTGTAAACATGTCTTCTAAATATCTCCGGTGATGTATTTTGTTTAGAAAGGGCATTTAGTTAGGTATTGATTTCATAGGAGTAATCCCATGGGGGGGGGGGGTTATTGATTTTTCTGTGGATAATTTTAATTGGGGTTGCTGCATTTTCGTTGATTAGCTTGGTTATTTCGTCATTTGCGTTACTGTTTTTATCTTTGTTGAGTCTGGATAGTCTTGCTATATATTTTATGAATAATTCTGTTCTTTTCAATGTAGGGGGGAGTTCGCCAGCTAAGTTATAAATGCTGAGAATGGGGCTGCTTCGAAAAGCCCCTATTGCCAGTCTTAATCCACTATTGTGTACAGTGTCGATCAGTTTTAAAGTTGAATTGGCTGCTGATCTATATAAAATTGAGCCATAATTGATTTTGGCTTGAATGGTTGCATTGAATATTTTTATAAGCGACTTAGATTCACCTCCCCATGAGGTGTGAGATAGCATTTTAATTATTTTTAATGAGTTTGTTGTTAATTTTTTTAGATATTTTATGAAGGGGGACCAGCAGGTTTGGCGTCTATCAAATATTACTCCTAGCATTTTTGTTGTGTTTTTATTGGTTATTGTGGTGCCGTTTAACTTGATTACGATATATTTTGCTCTTTTTTTTGTAAAGATTGTACATATTGACTTTCCTGGTGAGAAGTTAAATCCTGTTTTGTTTGCTCATGTTTCAATGTTGTTGGTGGTTGTTTGTAGTAGGTTTTTAACTGTTTCGATATTTTTACTCCTGCACCAGAAATTAAAGTCATCTGCGAACATATTGCATTTTACAGGTAGTTTGCAATTTTGGACTATGTCGTTGATTGATATTAGAAATAGAGTTACTGAGAGAGCCGAACCTTGTGGTACTCCATTTTCTTGCGTAAATTCGTGTGATAGGTAATTGTTGGCTCTTACTTTGAATTTTCGGTTTGATGTGAAGTTAGATATTAAATTTAGAAGTCTACCTTTGTTGAGAACTGAATTTAATTTAACTAAAATATTATGTCTCCAGGTGGTGTCATATGCTTTAGCAATGTCTAAGTTTATTACGCCCATAAATTGCTTGTTTTTAAATGTTTTAGTGATTTCTTCATTTATTTCGTAGAGACTATCCATAGTTGATCTATTTTTTCTGAAGCCGTTTTGTTTTGTTGAGAAAAAATTGATTTTTTCTAGAAACCAAGTCAGTCTGTAGTTTATTATTTTTTCTAGAAGTTTGCACATTGTGTTGAGTAGAGTTATCGGTCTATATCCTTCGGGTTTGAATTGGTTTTTATCAGGTTTTGGGATAGGAATTATGGTTCCGGATTTCCATTTGTGGGGCCAATATCCCTCATTCCACATTCTATTATAAATATTAAGCAGAAAGTTAAGGGTTTTTGTGCCAAAATTTTGGATGAAAACGTAAGGAATGGTGTCGGGTCCGGGACTATTGCTTTTGCATTTTTTTAGTGAGTGTATTAATTCCTGTATTTTAATTTCTTGGTTGATTTGTATTTGGTCGTGACAATTTTTGTCGGAAGTATTGCTTATAGCTTCTTTTTCGCATTTTTGTTTGTATACTAGAAAGTGTTGTTTGTAGTTGTTGTCGCTGCTATTATTATAAAAATATTCGCCGAGGTTATTTGATATTTGATCTGGATTATTTATTAATTGGTTGGAATTTGGGTCGATTAAATTGATTTTTTTATTTCGTCTGAGTCCTTTTAGAGATTGTATTTTGTTCCAAACTGATTTTGAGTCGGTGTTTTCTTTTATGCTGCTAGTGAATTTTTCCCATGACGATTTTTTGCTAGTTTTTATCAGGAATTTTGTTTTGGCTCTTAAATGTTTTAGTTGTATGAAATCGTCTAGTTTATTTGTTATTTGGAACGTTTTAAGGGCATCGTTTTTTTTCTTTAATTGCATTTTTAATGTCTTGGTTCCACCATGGTACTTTGGGTTTGGGGTTTTTTGATTTGGTTTTTCCTATAGTTAGGTTGGCTACTGAGATTATTGTTTCCGTAAATTGATCAACCAAGTTTTCCGTGTTTTGAGATTCGGATTTGTCTATATGGGATACTTTGTCATCTAATGTTTCGGAGAAAAGTCTCCAGTCTGGGTTTTTTGAATTCCATCTTTCGAGGTTGGGTATGCTATCGTTATAACGGGGGATAAGTTGTATAACAATTGGAAAGTGGTCGCTGCTGGTAATATTGTTCAGGACCGACCAGTTGAGCCTTTGTGCGAGGGATGCATTTGCAAATGAAAGGTCAATATTTGAGAAGTTACCATTGGTTGGATTTATACGCGTTGGTTCCATGTTATTGAGTAGTACCAGATTATCGTTTTCCAAGATTTTGTCGATTTCTTTCCCTCTGTTGTCGGTGCTTAGGGAGCCCCATCTGACGTTGTGGCTGTTGAAATCACCTGTTATGATGAAGGGCTTGGGTAGTTGCTTTATTATATTTTCTATGTCTTTATCCGTAAATGTGTGTTGGTTGGGAAGATATATGTTACATACGTTTACTACAATATCATTGAGCTTTACTGCTACTGCTATTGCTTCAAGGTGTGTTGAGATATAAATTTCTTTAGATGGGTATATAGAGCTGACGTATGTTGTTACTCCACCGCTGGCCCTGAGTACGGTGGTTCTGTGTTTGCTAAAATCATTGTAGTTGGGTAGTTTTGCAGTATTTAGATTTATGAAGTTGGTTTCTTGGAGACAAATTATTTCGGGAGAGATTTCGGATATTAGTATTTTTAGTTCGTCTAACTTTTTGTAGAAACTATTCATCTTCCAATGTAGTATTTTCATTATTTTTGTGAATAAATTTTTTTTTTTTTTTTGATTGATGGGAGCGAGAGATATGAATAGGATTTTTATGTTTTTAAAATTGCTCTGTGGTAGGGTTGTTACCTAGTGTTATATCGAGTAGTGAGTTGGAGAGTCTGGATAGCCTGTTTTTGATGCTTAGGTTTTTAACCTTAGGACGGATCGTATCCAGAATTTCGATCATTTCCATCGACGATATGTTAAACTCCTTTAAAACACTAGAAGGGTCATGGGTGCTGAGTGTATTTTCTATTATGTATTTAAGTTGAATATAATCTATTTTTAGATTTGGTATTTTTTCAAATTCCAGCTTAGCTGATACTAGTGACTCGTCTAATTTTAATATTATTTGTTCAATTGAGTTTGATCGTTTTGGTTTTTTTGCGAGTGGTTGTGTTGGCTTATTGACTTTAGGGTTAGATTCGTTGGTCTTTGGAGTTGTAGGAATTGTTGTAGGTGGGTTGTTTGCTTTTTTTTCTTTGAATTGTGACTCTTTTAATTTTGTTGCTAATGGGCTCTTATTGATTATTAAGTTTTGCGTGATAGTTTTTGTTTGAGATAGATTTTTTGGATTTTCCATGGTGGGGTCATTATCCGTGTGTAAGTTGCTAGAAGATGATGAAGGCGCTGGTCGTTTTACTTGTTCCACTTGTTCTTGGGAGGAAAAAGGAAAATTACGAGTACTGTTTGATAGGTGTTGGATATCATGTTGTTGAGTGTTATTTTCTGTGTCGTTGATGCTTGGGATGGAATTTTGGTGGCTCTGTTGAAAATCAGTGATTTTATTTTCTGTTACATTTTTGCATCGATTTGATGTATGACCAGTTTGTTTGCACAGGTAACATATTACCGTGTCATCTGATAGAAAGATACGGTATTCAGTTTGTTCGAATTCTATTAAGATTGAACTGGGTAATTTGTCATTGTCGTCTGGGTTAATGTATAATTGTCGGCGGAAGCTACCAATATGCCCGTATTCATTATCAGCGAAACCGGCTTTTATATAATCGGTGATAGTATTTTAATTGACAAATTTTCGATTGCGTTTTTAATTACGTCGTGCGGTATGATCGGCTGAACATTTGATAATATTATTCTTTTGGCTGGGTTAATTAGACGGCGGAATGTTATCTTTGAATTATTTATAACAATGTGTGACTGCTGGCTAATTATTTGTTCGACAATATTTTTATTTGCAAAGTAAATGCAAAATCTGTTATTAGATATTCTGGAGGCGAATGTGATGTTGATTGGTGAAGTAAGTTGACTGAAGGCTTTAATATACGGGACATCTTCGATTGAATTAAAAACGATCGCTTGGTCTTTTTTAGGAAATTGTATGTTTGCTGTGGTTTCTGCGAAAGTTTTGGTGTGGTTGGTTTGAGAAGCGGATGGTGAAGTGTCGAGAGAGTTAAGTTTAGTGAGATCCATATTTGGATATGGGGTGGGGGGCGAGGTTTTAGGTACCTAATGTAGCAATGGTTATCGATAGTGTGTCTACATACCTTCTTGATTGCTACTTGTTGAATTTTACTGCTATCGGAAGCTATATAAATGCGATTAGCGTTAACCGTTGCACACGTGTGTGTCGGACGGTAGTTGCACACGTACTGATATATATTATTATATTTATAAATATCAACAATAAGTATAAGAATAACATGTTAATTATATAATAATTTCTAACATCGTCACTTTTAAAAAGAATCGTTGTCGCCTAGTAATTAAATATATCATCTACTAGGCGACAAAAAATTTTCTCTGGGCGACATAAGTGTCACCCAGTATATTAGTTAAAATATCCACTGATCTACTGTTGCAATTGTTTTGTGCTTTTACTAAGTCTAAAATCAAATTAAGTACTTATTAGATTATTATTTTCAAGGTAATCGACTAGTTATTCTTTATTATAATTTTTTGAATTGTTAGATGGTTGTGAGATTGGGAAAATCATTTCAATGTTAATTTGCTACCTATTTTGTGTATTGACAATTGACATTAATACATTATAACTTTTTTAAAGCATTCTGGTATATTTAGGTCTTAGATGTTATGATAGCTAGATTAAAAATGTGCAATAGTGTACCTATGTATTTATTAGAGGAATAATGATAATTGATAATGTTAATATGGTTTAATTAAAATCTATAATAATAAACTAATAAATTATATAATTATTTGTCAAGGTACATAATATTATATTTTTAACTTAACCTAATAAAGTAACTAATTAAATAATTTTCTTTCATTTTTAATTTTCCTTTAGTATCCACCCATATAATAAAGATGTAATATAGGTTATGTGTATAAATATTTTAAAATTTTGAGGGTATAGACAACATGGACTTTTTTTAGAATGTTTTTGATTATTATATAGAATAAAAGTAACTAATTAAAATACATATTTTTAGTATCTTTTTTTCTGATTGATAAGTTAACTAATATCTTATTATATGTAAATTTTTGATAGAACAATATTCTAAATATCATTAATATGATTAAAAGTAATCGTTCTAAACGACGAAAAACTCAAGAAGAACTGAGAACAATTTACAATATTTATTCAAATACCAATGTTGATACAAATTTAATGACCAGTTATTCCACTAATTCAGAGTCCCTTCAGATACCATCTTCTGACACCAACAATTTATCAACTTTACAGTTATCTAATAATCAAAATTTAAATTATATTCACCAAATAACCAACTATGCTCCTCAGAATTCTCATACATCTCCAAATGAATCAATCAATCACCAAATAAATAATATAGCTGCAGTATCTTTAGAAAATAGTCAAACTATCCATTCATTTAGGGAAGAATTAAGTATTTGGGCTGTTCAGTGCAATGTTCCTCATGTTACTTTAGATAAATTATTAAAACTAATGAAGCAACACAAAAATATTAATACCACTGATCTTTCACTTGATAGTCGTACACTATTAGGTACTCCTTCTCAAAAATCAAAAGAGATCAGAACAGTACACCATGGAATTTACTACCACTTTGGCTTGAAATTTGGAATTATGAAATATGCACCAATTAATTCATATAGTATTGAAATCGCTATAGGGATTCTGGATTACCGTTATCCAAAAGTAGCGGAGCTCAATTCTGGCCTATTCTTGCATATATAATGAATATTCCGAAGAAAATTGTTTTCCTTGTTGGCTTGTATTATGGTACTGAAAAACCTCATGACAGCAATGATTTTCTATCAGATTTTGTTGAAGGTGCTAATAATCTTATAGCTAATGGTATAATTTTAAACAAAACTAATATTAAAGTTTCAATAAAATTATTTACTTGTGATGCACCTGCAAAATCTTATGTGTTAAAAGTTAAAAGCCATGCAGGATTTTCTTCATATACTCGATGCACCATTGAAGGAGAGTACATTAATAATAGAGTTGCATTTCCTTATTTAGAAAATCAGTCAACAAAAAGAACACATGAACGCTATCTTCAAATGTTTGATGAAGATAACCATATTTCTAATCATGTTTCCATTTTAACACAAATTGATGGATTTAATTCTGTTGATATGTTTAGCATTGATTATATGCATCTTGTATGTCTTGGTGTTACTAAGAAGCTTATGTTTCTTTGGTTTAGTAAAGGTCCGTTAAATGTTCGTATAAGATCTAGAAAAACTCATGAGGTTTCATCAAATTTATTAAATTTAAATTCTTATATTACCACAGACTTTTCTAGAAAGTCAAGAAGTATATTTGAAATGCGCAGATGGAAAGCAACAGAGTTTCGTTTATTTCTACTATATACAGGCCCTATAGTTTTAAAAAATATAATAACAGATTAATGCTATACAAATTTTATGGCATTGAACATTGCCATGATAATTCTTGTCAGTCCAAATAATAATCATCTTTTGAATGCAAGGGAATTACTTTATTTTTTTGTAAGAAGTTTTCAAAAAATTTACGGTGTACATAATATATCGCATAACATCCATAATTTATTACATCTTAGTGATGATTATCAAAACTATGGGCCATTGGACAATTGTTCTGCCTTTTGTTTTGAAAATTATATGAAGGAGCTTAAATTATTTTTGAGAAAAAGTGAAAAACCTTTAGAACAAGTTATAAACCGTTATTATGAAAAATATAATTCAAAACAAGTAAATTATAGTCAGATAGATGTTTCAATTGATCAGCCAATATTAAAAAATGCTCATACAAATGGCCCACTTATTAAAAACATATTTGGGTCTCAATATCATACATTTTTATTCAAAAGCATATCATTAAAATTTAAAAAAAGAAAAAGACAGTTATTTTCTTACTACAAATAATTAAATTGTAAAATGTTTAAATATTATACAAAATGACATGGGAAATGTATTACTAATTGGGAAATATTTTAATTAATTAAATCCATTATTTGAAGATCCTATAAATTCATCAATATTACACATATTTGAAATAAAAACTTATCTAAAAGAATTAAGTATTGGTCAATGTCTGAAATTAAAAAAAAAAAATGATGGTATTACTACATAATGCAAAATTGACACACTCATCAGAATTAAAATTATATTTAAACTATTTACTGATTATTTATTTTGTATTATTTGTTTGTTTATATTATGTATATATGTGTAAATTTATTTGTGATAATATTGATGATTGTATAATTTAAAGTATTTATTAGTATATTAACACTTCAATTGCAGATGGCTGGTTGGGATATTGTTTTATTTAAAAATGATAATAGTGTAGAAGCTGTACCTTCAAGTTGGGTACGCAAAAATACTTGTGCATGGCCTAAAAATTCAAAATTTGTAAAAAAATATATAGAAAAACAAATAAAACCCAATCCCGATGATTTTATATTTTATTCAGCGAGAAAACTTGGAAATAAAACATATAGTATGTTTTATCTATCTAATAAAATGTAAAATTTAATTTTTTTTCAATAATACAATTTGTATATTTTAAATTGTTTACAGTTTCTTTTCTTGAAGCTAGAAATAAATTAACTAAAGCTACATATAAGTCAGAATTTTCAAGTACTGAAGAAGAAAATAATATGAAGCATGTAACGTCACAGTATTTTTTGTACCAATATTATTATAAATACAAACATACCTGTACCCATATTGCCACTAATAAGCGTACCTAATTAATACATTATTATGATTATCGCGCACTAATGCAGAAATTATCGCAGTATTATGCAATTAATGTTCCCCGTCCCCCCCTTCACCATGCAGTGTTCGTCGACGACGTGCCGCGGTTGTCCGCCGCCCGTCGCCTCCAGCGCTTTCGTCGCGTCCGCCGGTACGGCCCGCAGGCAATTATACCGTACACCCCAAAATATTGTAAAGTCCCGTAATATACCTACCCTGACCTTCCCCACTACGACATCAATTGGACAACACCGACCAGCGACCGGACGCCGTCGGCCAGCGGTCATCACTTTTTTTTTCTGACTGAACCAGACATCAACGTCTCAGCTTTTTACCGTTTCTTTTTCTTTTTGGCTCGCTCACCCTCGTGGTCGAACGTCCGACCGAAAAGACAAAGTCTTTTTTTATTGTTATTATTTTTTCATTTACGTCAACGCTGTAACGTCCGCCATGAGGGGCTAAACACTAACGCGGGCCCGATGTGGGAGAAGCCGCCGTCCTACCAGTGATTGACGCCGGTGGGCCATGTCGACCACGTGTATGTGTGTCGACGGTCACCCGACCAGCCTACCACAGCCGTCAATCAATCACATCAGCAACTCCAGTCATCAGCGTGGAGGTCACGTCAATTGTGTAATATATCTCTCCGAAAATCCATGTTCCCCCCAAAACCCTTATTATATTATTCTCTAATATGCATATTATTTAATAGGCCTGTTTCTTTTTTCTTTTTCTCTCTCCCGTATTTACCGTCCTTAGCGATATGCCGGACGGTAACCCGACGGTCGGCGAGGTAACATAATAAAATATCATCTTCACAGTCCGTCGAACCTCGCGGGCCGATCCGAAGATTCGTTGTTTCCTCATATTATATTATTCCTAATGTTTGTCAGGTGCCTCCCGGAATTATACAAAAACAGTATGTTCCCTTTTATTATTAAACTATTGTAATTCTGTGTGTGAGAGCCACATTAAATTATTAATTCCATTATGTTAAACATTAAATTATACCCACGTGATCACCCTAATATTCTATATTCTCATTATTTATTGATATTATTTTTTTTTTTTCTCCTTTAAATAAATCTTTGACGTTCATTCGTCACTGTTTGTATCAAAGCCTGTGAGTTCCAACGACTTGGCCCTTGGGTCATCACGCGGTGCGGCTCACAGGTCGTGAGTAAAGTGTTCCCCTTTACTCATGGGTGGTTTATTGGGACCGTAAAAATCCCGTACTCTCACAAGCATAAAAGGAAGATTAAATGTCCAAGTTTATCACCGAATGTATCCAATCACAAAAACAAAGCCAAAGATCAATGTAAACTTCATCTAAGTGACAGTTGTCCGCCTCGTTATATTCCCGTTAAAGGTATTTTTATCTAATTAAAAATATTGTTACGTACCGTGTTATTTTACACATATATATTATACGGAGAGGTGATGTGTATACCGATGGAATAACATATTCAAACAGTGTAGTATCGAACGGGTATGGCGAACACCTGCACATCGTGATATTAATATAATGAATAAGACATGATCACACGTCCTGGACTTCTCAGAAATGATGAGTAAACGATAGTGTTAACATTGTACTATTTAATATGACAATTAAGACTTGATCACACGTCTTGTAATTCTTAGAACCGATGAAATCGCAGGAAAGGCACACAACTGAATAATACATTTAATTTAGAGAGCTCCTTAGGGTCATCGGAAGTCACCACCTCCTCAGTCACCACTCTTGACGGTTAACCATATATAAGGGAGACCGGGGCAAGAGCTCAGCAGACGGTTAGGGATATTCGAGACGCTCAGAGGCAGGTCGTAACACCACTCACACCATCTTGTGCTTATAAAATTGTATTCTTGTACGAGTTAATTGTATTAAATAAAGACTTAATCTTTTAACTTGCAAACATTAGTATTTCTATTTTTACGTTGATATATGAATCGACGTTGACATAAGGGACGCAACAATATATACCTATATAAATATAAAATCCAAAGTGACTTATTATATATAGTGCTATGCATTTTACTTTAAGTACCTTTATTTTATTATTAATTTTACTTTCAAAAGTATTAATTTTTATATTTATAATACCTACACTGGTTGTGATATTTCCCTTTGGAATTTTTGTTATTTATTGTGTTTTAATTTGAACATGTTAGGTAATATAAATATAGTTATCTAATATACATTTGTTTTTACTGAGAAGTTTTTAATAACAAAGTTAAGGTTCCATCCAATGCAACAACAAGAATTTCTGATTCTAGTAGTGGAGATGATAATGATGATACTTCTAAAGATCCTACATTTTGTTTTAATGACAAAATTAATTGGAATGAATTACAAAGTACTTTTTTTATAGACTTATTAATATAATAATATAAGTAATTGCATATAACACTTACTGTTATCCTTATTTTTTAATTTTAGATGTTGATGTGTTAGAACAAGTTTTAGTTGATGATGAAATAGAAGAATTGTTAACATTAACTCCTAAGCTTACTCCAATTAAAAATCAATTGAAAATCAGTAATATTGGACATATAATAAATTCACCCATCGGTAAATGGTCAGTTGAAAAATGTGAAGATATTTCTTCCTGCAGAAATAAAAGTGGCAGTATGCTTGTAAAGAAACAGCTATTTATTGATAAAAATAAAGGAAACAAGTCAGGTATTAATATACAAAATATAAATTAAATTCAAAATAGATTTTTATATTTTATTACTATTTTTTAAGTTCCTGCTATTGAAAATGTAAACCTGAGCACTGCAGGAGATAATCGCTGTATTAACATGTCCACATCAGGTGACTTTTAAATTGTTTTATTAAAAAATGAAATGAACTGTTATAATTTTAATATTTTGAAATTGAATATATTAATATATTTTTCAGATTTTCAAACTTTTTTGATAAACACATTAACTCATATAAAATATGACATTAGTAGTTTAATTAATGTTAATCAAATAACTCAAGCAAATGTACAAATTTTAATGGATAATATTCAAACAAAATCATTATCTACTCCTATATCAGCAGATATGTTTGACATAGAATCATTTTTGCCAGTTACAAATCATCACGAACTCTTAGCTATTGAAAATAAAATTCAAGACTGATTTCAGAATGTCACTGGTAAGTATTATAATATTATAATTTATCATACATGGTTTATAACTAAAGAAAGAAATATTATTGTTTTTAGGTTAGTAAGTTGTCGTTATTAGTTGGAAATAAAGATTTGGGAAATAGTGTACGAAGAATAATGGCTAGAGTATTTGATGATCAAATTTTGACAAAATATTCATTATATGGCTTCAAGAAGAAATCACCATTTTCTAAATTGCTGATCTACCGTGTTATTATTGGTAAAAAAATTTTTATTTGTGACTGTTAAAAATTATATTAAGACCAAGTTTTGCGTTTTGGCTTCTTATTGGGATGATAATTTTATTGTATAAAGCTATTACTAGACCTCTAGCTAGACTAAATCTTCATATGAGACAAATCAAATTTTAAGGGGACAATAAAATGCATAACTATTTAACCATAACATACCACTACATTCATATATTTAATATTTTGTATGGGGTAACAACTATAATATGTCTATAGGGAACAATGCTACAGTCCTATATATTATATATTGCAGCATTTTTTAAATATAGTTTTTCATTTCAGATGCACTAAGAGCCCATATCAAGTATAAAATGCACACAGAAAAAGAAATTGATATACCTCTTGGAACCTGGCTTTCCCATGCCCCATTTAGAATTAAAGACAAGGCTAAAAAACAAGTGACTTTACATTCATCTCAAACTTATTCAGTTTAATTTTTATTGTTTATATTACCTAAGTGTATTATAATTTTTAATTTGTAAATAATTTTTACTTAAATAATAAAAAGGTTCATTGCATAATATTGTGTCAATATTTCTTTAGCTAGTGATTTTATAATAACTATTATAAAGTATAAATACAATAGTGCACAGATATTTGGAAAACAATTTCGGAGGGTCACGTGTAAAATATTTTCAAAGAAATGTTTGAGAGAAGGGGGGGAGGCGTACTTAATATCTTCTAATGTTATTATACTCATAGACACAAGGAGAGGGGGCAAGCTGTGGAAATTGCCCCTCCCCTGGCGTTTCAAAAATATTTTTTTAATTTAATGTTTTTAGATAAATTATTATTTAATATATAACACATCTTACATTACCTCCTCCTAAAAAAAATTCTGCAAGCGCTTATGATTATACCTATTACTTATTCTACTTATTCCCAACTGTGTATAAATATAATATAACATATTATGTATAAAGAAAAAATTTTTGCCAACAATATAAGTAAATTAAAAAAAATATTTAATACTCTTTAATATAACATTTTACAAACATTATGTATAATGTTATTAAACTAAATTAAAACAAACATTAAATCTGTGGCCAAAAAATTGTAGGATAACGTTATATTAACATTATTTAATCTATGACTAACTTTATTCAAACATTTTTTAGAACATTATTATTTTTTGCATAACTTTGTTTTAACTTATTTTAAATATGAATTTGCTGTGTGGGAGCTGTAATGTGGCGAATTGAAAAATCGAGCCAAAACGTAACAGAGCAGTTACAACTCGATATTAATCAGTGTGTAACATTTTCATTGCAAATTGATGAAAACACTGATGTGTCCGACACAGCTCAACTAATTGTTTTCATAAGAATGTTAATGAATGATTTTACATCAAAAGAAAAATTGCTTTGCATGATTTCGTTAAAAGGAAGAACCAGAGGTCTTGATATTTTTAATAGTTTTAAGGATATAGTAACTTTGATGAAATTGCCACTTTTCAAATTGGTGTCAATAAATTTCGATAGAGCAGCAGCAATGACAGGACACAATAATGGGTTTATTGCATTATGTAGACAGGATGATGATTTTCCTGACTTTCTGAGCTACCATTGTATTATTCATCAGCAAGTTTTAGCCAGCAAGAGGCTCAATACAAAAGACGTGATGGATACGACCTTCAAAATAGTAAATTCTATCCGAGGAAAACCTCTTCAAAGACGTCTATTTAAAATGCAAATCGAAAACAAGGAAGTAGATTTAATTTTGCTTACGGATGTAAGATGGCTAAGTAGAAGTAGATTTCTTCAAAGATTTCGTGAATTATTGGATGATATTGTTAAATTTTTGGAGGAAAGAGGTGATAGTTTTTCTGAAATGCGTGATGTTAATTGGCTTTGTGATTTAGCATTTTTGGCAGATTTCACGGGACATTTAAGTGATTTTAAGTTGCAAGGGAAAAACATAATAATCATTGATTTAATAAGCTGTATTTCGGCATTCAAGGCAAATGCATTGATTCTTATTAGAGATCTTGAGAAAAAAAACTTACAACGATTTCCAAACTTAGAAGACCATACTCGAAAATATCCCGACATTATTTTTGATTCGAAAAAGTATGTGAAAGAAATCAAAGCCGTTATTGATGATTTTGATGTAAGATTTAATGACTTCAAGAAACTTGAAGATGTGATTCCATTTATAGCACCACATAAAAATCGCATATTTGTAGCATCACCTTGTATTTCGAAAAACGTATTTCCACATCTGCTGACACACTACACCGACGAGCAATAGCCAGTAACTAATATTACTATAATATTATGTTAGCTTAATCGCATGTCCCAGAAATCAGATTATGATATATATATATATATATATTTATCTATAAGATAACGTTTATAATACGTCTATACGTCTGTCACGGAATTCCCTTTTATAAAATATTGGTTTATTCGATCGAATTAAATTTGTCTGGAACGTCGGCGATCGGGCAAAATCGGCATGCTTATCAAAATTTGAGTAAAATTTAAAATATTTTATTAAGTATTTATTAAATATGCACATTTTATGCAATTACTCCGAAATATGCAATTATTATGCATTTTTATGCAAATATGCAAAAATATGCAAAATAAAAAATTAACAATAGAATCTACGTTTTACGAAACGTCAAGATATTTAATCAGAATTATTATACGTCAAATATAGAAGAATATGCATTTGCATAAAAATCCGGGCCCTAATAATAAACAAAACACAATTGAAATAACAAACAAACAAAGAAAGAAATCGGTTCAAACGACAGGTGCGTAATTTAGCGTCAAGCACGAAAGCGTTAAGGCGTTTAATGCAGACATGTTAACACGTTACACATACATACCGGCGCCCGGCGGCATCGAACATCGGCCGCCGCCGCCGCCACTGGTAGAGCTGCAGTCGAACAACTACTAGGTGGGGGAGCCAGAACCGGCTCCGGACGAAAACTGGTCGCCGCTCAAGGCTGATCTCATTTGGAATAGACTGTAGTATTAAGATTTCTTGCTATGTGTTGCCTAATAAAGTCGGAGAATATTAATTAATTAACCTAACCTAACCTAGCGCCTTGTCCAGAGCTGGCAGGTGGATGGGGTATACCAGGGGCTGTGGCTCCACTTCTAGCTGATCCAGATTTCCATCGTCCTCAAGGTATTTATCTGCTTATTGGAGGTGGCTCGTTCTTTGATGTTTTGGGAACAAAAAAAATAGCACTAAATATAGGTTCAGTCACACTATATGAAAGTAGCTTCGGGTGGCTCGTAACAGGAGAACTCTCCAACCAGCATGCACCAACACTTTTCTTAATAGGTCATACGATAGAGGAAAATTGCAAAGTTCTCAGCAGCATTGAAGATGCAAGCTATGGCCGAGCATCCAAAGCGAATAAGAGATGTCAAGAAGAGCAAGAAACACTCCAACATTTTAAGCAACACACCATCCGTGATGAGGAGGGACGTTTTATCGTACGGCTTTCCTCCAAGCAAGCAATCAGTGAAATAGAGCAACATTACCTATGGCGACCGCACGCTTCTTAAACGTTGAGAAAAGATTACAACATGATGAGCATCTAAAGGCTGAGTACATACGGTTTATGAACGAATATATTGAAATGGGACACATGGTTCAAGTATTGGACGATTCGATTCAAATGCAGAAACCCTTTTATCTACCACACCATTCAGTAATAAAAGCATCAAGCTTAACTACAATGGTCCGAGCAGTTTTTGATGCCTCTGCCAAAAGTACATCTGGCGTATCTTTTAATGATGTCTTGAGATGTGGTCCAGTTGTTCAGCAAGATTTATTTTCAATTCTCATTCGCTTTCGCAAGCACCAATTTGTCTTGACTTCAGATATAGAAAAAATGTTTCGCCAAATAAAGGTAGCAAAAGAAGATTAGGACCTACTAAGAATTGTTTGGAGATCTAGCCCTGAAGAATTATTACGGTCGTATCAGCTAACTACAGTCATATATGTAACAACTCCTGCCTCATTCCTGTCAACCTACTGTCTTATAGCACTCGCATAAAGTGTTGAAAAGGAATTGCCAAAAGCTTCAAAGGTGATTGTCGAAGATTTTTACATGGACGATCTAATGACGGGAGCTGATACAGAGGATGACTGCTGTCGGTTGCAATTAGATGTTAGCTCAGTGCTAAACTCAGCAAAGTTACCGTTAAGGAAATGGTGTTCCAACTCCGAATTGGTTTTGCGAAACATATCCAAGTATGTTGACGATCTTTTGTTTGTATTAGATATAGGAGATGATAACACAGTCAAGTCACTCGGGTTGCAGTGGAAACCAGTCGTAGATCATTTTCAATATGACATTCTAGCAATGTCATCAGAAGGTGCGTTATCGAAAAGAGCTATACTCTCTGACCTAAACAAAATTTTCGATCCACTTGGGTTCCTGTCGCCAGTTAGAATCAAAAGAAAAATATTCTTACAACAGTATTGGTCTATGAAGATAGACTGGGATGCATGGCTTCCGGTAGATATTCAGCAAAGATGGATTCTTTTTTATGATGAGCTTGAACAGCTAAAGGAATTGTTCATTCTTAGAAAGGCTATTCCCGAGCGCACCGATATCATAGATGTACATAGATTTTGCGACGCCTCGGAGGAAGCATACGGAGCTTGTATTTACATTCCTACTCAGAACAGCGATGGAGAATGGTATTCCAGACTTCAATGCGCTTAAACTCGAGTGGCCCCACTAAAAGGAAGCACAATACCGCGCCTTGAGTTACCGACACCGGGAACGAGGAGCCCTGGGGACCTGTCTAATAAATGGCTAAAAGCCGGGGGAACGCGGCCCTCGGAGAAACTACCAACGTCCATCAGAAAATGGACGGAACATTTACGTGTTCGCTTAGGGAGACCGGCGAGAGGCTTCTCGAGCAACTGATCCCTGAGGATAGCGACGCAACGGAGACCGCAGGACAGGCAGAAATCCGTAGAGAGACCGGCGTTTATGTGGGCAGATTCAAGTCGGCATTACCTGGGCTTAGTCCGACGTTCGACGCGGTTGAACCGTGCGCGGTCGATGAGGTAAGAGATGTCATATGGCGGATGAAAACATGCAAGGCCCCGGGCCTGGACGGGATCACGGCAGGAATCTTGCGGCAAGCGTGGCCCGTCCTCAAAAACCAAATTACGTTTGCGTTCAATACCTCACTGGCTACGAGGACATTCCCGAGTCGGTGGAAGAACGCGGCGCTGGTCGTCATTAGGAAATCACCTGATAAGGACCCGACGGAGGATAGGTCATACCGACCCATTAGCTTACTCCCAGTTCTAGCTAAGGCACTGGAACACCTTATCGTGGCGAGAATCCGTAAAGATACGGACATCCATATGTCGGCCAGACAATTTGGTTTCACCAAGATCTTCCCCCCGGGACGGAGATAGTCGCATACGCGGACGATCTCGCGCTACTCATCTCCGGGAAACACCGTCCGGAGCTCACGGAACGCGCGAACGCGCTGCTAGAAATAGCGTCGAGATGGGCCTCTGACAGGAAACTCACCTTCTCGGCGGCCAAGTCGCAGACCTTGTAGATCAAGGGCCAACTAAGTAAGCCCCTTGACTTGCGACTTGGTGGGACTAAGGTGAAAATGACCTCGGAGGCGAAATACCTTGGGGTCACGTTTCACCCGCAAAGGAAGTTTAGCTCCCATCTGGCGGAAAAGGCTGCGTCCTCGGTAGCGCTGAAGTTCCAAATATGGACAAAATCCTTCACTCCACAAGAAAGGTATATGAGCCTAGACTTATCCCCTTTCAGGCAGAGGCACCAGATACTTTTCGGGAAAAGTATCGGGCATCATCTTATGAGGACAGTTTTAAAGGCCGTCCACCAGTCTCAGAAAAGGAGTTTTTACGCCCCTCGCCTTAAACGTGGGTTTTCAAATGACTTCCAGTTTGGTTTCAAGATGTATCAAATCTCTCTACTAACCACTGGTAGGGCCGCGGAACTATCCAA
Organism: Melanaphis sacchari; assembly: GCF_002803265.2. Lineage (NCBI taxonomy): Eukaryota > Metazoa > Arthropoda > Insecta > Hemiptera > Aphididae > Melanaphis > Melanaphis sacchari. The sequence goes on from NW_020270902.1 coordinate 109,176, forward strand.
CCCGCTACTTAATATGGTTTAAGCAACCGCCAGGTGGTATACTCCCACCGGCAGAGTGGCTGTGTTCCCAGGAGAATACTCTAACCTTCGCCTCCCTACTATTTACTTTTACAGATACTCGAGTGCTAGTGGTTGGCCCATAACGCCGCGCTCGCGGATTACACGGTGGTCGTGACCCCTCATTTTATTTTAAAATAGAGTGAGTACTCTATTCCCCACGCTCCTCCTTGCGTCTACAGGCCCGAAGACCGTGCATCAAAACCACGCGCCCCAGGCGGCAACGGTACTTCGTTCAGTTACGTATACCAGCACCGTCAGTTGTTCCTGCCGCGTATGAGCTAATAAAGCCTCGATATGGGCCGAAGGCGCTGCGTAACTGTGCCGGCATCGAACCTGAGCTAACACCGCCAAGACGCCCGTTACTGGCAGCGTGGGCGCGTATAAGACCACGTCGACGGCGATGGCGCTCAGGTCAACCGGTACGCCTCGACGAACTGGTCGGCTGGCTAGATCGAACAGGATGACGCCGTGAGGAGAAACAGGTCGGCGTCGAGATTGCAGAAGGCGAAACAGTATTACGACACTACTTACGCCTCTGGCGAGATGTCGCCAGCGACAAGAGTAGGCGGACGGCGATTTGGTTCCAGGCGTGCGGCGCAGGCCGTGGTTCGTTTCGGACCTACATCTCGCAATTCGTGACGGACACGGAATTTCGGTCAATCGCTCTGTCCGTTTCAACCTTCAGGGCGAAGCACGTTGCCGATGCAGGTCTTCCGGAAACCGCCGAACATAACACTATACGATTACGCCCATCATATAACCAGAAAACAAGCTCGCTTCGCAGCGCAAGCGAAGGTGTGGACTGGCCGATGCGACTGCGTACCATGACCTCCACGGAGGCCATGTTCATTGCGTTCAAACTTCTCCCGGGAGTTCTAGAACGTAAAGATGGCAAGGGCGATCCGCGGGCGACGGACCCCTAATTTTAAAGCCGGCGGTCAGGCGTGGCGGCCAGGGCGTACGTGCAGGGCGGCGCACTACCAAGTCATGCGGTCTCCCCTATCCACGCGGGCGCTGAATCGTCGGGGTGGGCTAGCCGGGCTGACCGTCGCTGTCATCGATGGCGACGGGGCGGCATTCTGAAAGTACCCGGATAGTGGCGGTGAAGCGGGACGATAGCCGGATCAAGAGCCCTGAACGACGCCCCACAGGATCGTGAACGCCCTCCGTACTAAGACCACCTGGCGGAGCGAGGGCAGGATGCCCGGTGGGACTGATGCCCGACCTCCTCGGAGGCCAGGACGTGCAGAAAATCTCTTGAGGCGGTGGGTGCCTGCGCCCTGAACAAATTCTTGCTAGACCGAGAGCTCGAACCTAAGGGCCAGACCACCCATCGGGCCCGGCGATACGTATTCCCAGCCGGCTCGGGGCTTGATACGAGAGGCACCAGCAGAAACGGCAATCTGTCGATAAAGATCAAAACCGTACGCGCCTATAAGGGTCGTCGCGGTACACACAGCGGTGCTCGATCGACCTGCTTGCTGACAAAGGCAGTTGCGAGGGCCTGAACGCCGGGTTCAAACCTTGTACCCGGGACTCGAGTAAGCGTCAGGTCGAAACGCTAATAGCGCCTCGACGCTCCTGGGGTGCTGGACCCTAGGCGCACGGTCGCGTGGACTCACCGGACACGCACTCGCCCACCAGAGCACATGAGGAAGGACTCGTGGTGGTTGTGGGAGTACCGCCTTAGTAGAAGGGGTTTGACTCGACGATAATCCGTCGGGCTCTGGCCGCGGCGGTCCTCATTATGGCGCCCGAAGGTGAGGGCGGCGCCCGGGTGGGACCTGAACGTCCGGACCACTGCCGGAAGAACAACCCGCGGTTACATAAAGGGGCCGAGTGTCTCCGGGGCGCATATAAACTTCTGGGGTCCGTTTCGCTCTATGATTATCTACACTCTCGATGGTCGATTTTAAATTCCCGCACACAAATAAATGATATCGTAATTTGAATTATGTTTAGGCGCGTAAAGATAGTTTAATCTGAAAGATAAAACAAATTAGACTAATATTATGTACTCATTATTATAGTCTGTATGTGATATTATAATAAAGTAAATGATTGTGTTATTAAATAAAACTAGAATTATTAGACAGTAGATAGTCTACAGGTAGTTGATATAATATAATATAGTCATATGGTTATTTACAAGAGTCACCTATAATACATTTAAATGCATTGTATACAATACTGATTATAATAAATTGTTTATTTAAGAAGACAATATAAAACATTACAATTATTTAAATGTATATAATATATAATAGGTAGATATAAGGAACATAAACAAATCAGACTAATATTATGTACTATAGGTTATAGGTAACTTTTAAATGAATTGAGAAATTAAATAAATTAGTATTTTATAAACAGTAACAACTAATATTTTGTATTTTACCGTTTGGATTCTATTGTTTTCATTTGTTTGATTTGTTTTATGAGTAGGTAATTTACACAGTTGGAATAAACACATTTTTGTTTCTTGGTCACATATCAACTAACAGTTAGTTAGTTGCAATAACAAAATAAATGACAATAAATAAAATAAATAGGTAATAAAATTGTATAGATACATTAATTATTAATAATTAAAGGAATTATTAATAATTAATGTATTAATTAAAATATTTATTATTAATAATAATAGTCAATAACATATAACAATATTATTTCAATTTGAAAATAAAATTACCGGCCAATTCCATGTGATTTAGCATTTGAAGAATTTGACTCTACGTTTTGCTAAATTTCTTCTTTTTTTGAGGAGGTCGTTATTGACGTCCTACAGGCATTTTTATCACCTCTTGTGACCTCAGATCTCCGTGCTAAAGTTGTTGTTTCTGAACATAAAGTGTTGCACGAGATCGACAGCGTCATGGTAGAATATTTTACTTCAGTACAGTTAGCAAATGATTCACATATACTACAGATTTAACCTTTTAATCTATCTAAACATTTGCTGAGACGTAGTTGAAATCTGCTATCGTATATTTTTCTAAATTTGTTGTCAATAATTTGAATTTCATTATAATCATGAGCAGAGTTATTTCATCATTGTTGCGTATCATTGTTATAGTCTGACTTATTGAAGTTCAATGAGATTCATCATTATTTGATCATGTAAATCTTCCTTCTTCAATGCTGTATCTACATTTATAAGCTTGATTTTACAGGAGTGCATATAATGATTTTGTCGCACATTTTCATCGAATGCTAATTTGCTAACAAATAACTTGATTCTGTATTGTATCATGCTCGCAATATTTGGCATATCATATCATGGTGATAGTAAATCGCAACATGTGTTTGCAAAATCTCCCTAGTTTTCCCTTTAGACAAGAAAAATCCATTGAGTTACACTCACTTCATAAATGCGTAATTTCTGCTTCAGACTGCAACGTCTATATATTTTCAGATAATTTTATAGAGTCTTTAATATTTGTTGCTCGTTTAAGCTTCTTCAAACATAATACTATCATTTCTCCCATTGACAAAGTCCATAAACGCTTAGATATTCTTCTAATGAAGTACAAATAAAATCTACTAATGCAACTGCATTATATGTTTATCTCTGAAGTACTACATGTCCTTAAGATACGAACATCCACTTCGAAAATTATTAGTTTGGTCATGAACAGCTATCCCTGAAAACAAACACCATAACTCTTCTTTCCAATAATTATTAACATATTTAATCCATTTTCATATTTTAAAGGTATTACAGTGTTATTAATACAACTATATCAGTAGAAATTTGACCAATTGCAGTCATATAAGCTTCTTCAGCACTATGCAAGTTTGTAGCAACTAAAATACTATGAAATAGTTTAAACAAATCTTTCTATCATCTTTAGTACATCATGATTTGTATCCCACAACCATCTCCAGACAGATTGTAATATGTGAAATCTGCATAAATTAATTTAGATTCAGGCCAAATTGATTGAAGTGCTTGCTTCTCTGCTTCACTATCATCAATAACAAATTGTTTGGAAACCCTTGAGCATTAAAACCATTAGGCATTGACTGCTTTAAAGTGTAAATGCTGCTTTATAGTCAACAGTTGACTGTCCTTTGTTATGAATATACCTAAAGGAACCCCAACACCACATGGTGCTAACATAAATGTTACTGAGTCTTTGAATGTCACAGGAAGAAGTGCTATCTACAAACGCGATATCTTTGGCAAATGGTAGTTGGTGGGCTCTTTCATTATAGAGGTGATGACTAAAATAGCAAATGGCTTTTCAGAGTACCTAACAATAATTCCGTTATCTTCATAATACTTTTCTTCTTCAGTTTAAAACAAATTAGGTACTTATTTTAAAATCTAAAAACTTCAGACACGTAGGTAATTATTCAAAACTTATAAATTAAAAAACTATTATATAAAATATTGTAATAGATTATAGCTAGTTTATTTATTTATTGAATAGATTTATTACATAAATATGCAGTCAAATTTAAATAGTTAAAATAAATGTTTATATTTATATTTTTATATTTCATCATAGGCAAAACAAACCACACCTAAATCTATATTATTATAATTAATTTTGTATGTTACTTAATGTATTAATTTCTTATCTTCTTATATTTCAAAATATTCAAATTTTCTAAATAGGTTCTGTTTTATTTATTTTCTAGATGCTCACCTATGATGTAATATTTATTTATCTATTTATTGTTTTGATAGGTATTAACAAATATTATAGACAGTTAGATTTTTGATAGTTAAATAAATACCTAATTGATAGATTATGATATAAGGTACCTTTCTTTACAATTATAATTTTTATAAAATAAAACAATAAAATTCATAAGCCAAACAAAACACTTTTTAATTTTGTGTAATTACCTGCAAAACACTTATATCATTAAAAGAGCCCAAATTGTTTTCTTTCAATCATCATACCAATGGCGAAATTGTCCTGTATTTTGGATTGATAGTGGCATTAGCCAATTCATCAGAGAACACCATATTCTAACTCAGTTTTGTTTCATGCCATTTTAATTGATTCTGATATACCTGAACAAAATAAATGTATATAAATAACTCTAATTCAAAATGTGAAAATTAATAATTCAATAATATCTTACCTAAACCATCATTAAAATAGTTCAAACTGTGTTCTACATTCTTTAGAAGGCTTTAAAATGATAAAGCTTCTGCAGATCTAATATTGTGGTTGTGATCATTATGATCTTATTATAGCTGGCAATCCATCCTATAATAGATATGTTGTATATATAATAACACTTAAATACTATTGGTACCATTGGGCCAACTAGAGTAAAATTTATGAGTGCTAAAATCTAAAGCACAACATGAACTCAGTATTAACCAAAATTATTATATATAAAAATGTAATGTTTTTATACAACCGTTCAATAATGTAACAAAAATATCAATTTAGAATATCACAATATATTAAAATAAAACCTACAGATTCTACGTATGTTGTTGTACTGTGTACAGTTACACGGTATAATTTAATAGATAATTAAGTAATAAACCCAATTTTAATAAACGCATTTGATGTATCCATTGACCATTCGAGATTGAAATAACTTAGAAAAATATGTTGATAATTAATCAATTTTACCAGTCAATAAATTATTATTCATAAAATGCATGTTGGTATTTTCAACATCATATACATGCAGTCAATGAGTGTCCACAAATCATTACTTGATTGATTAAATATCAAATTTTATACTGCATATTTTGCATATTCTGACCGTTAATACATAGTCTACCATATTTTGCATATTTTAACAAAACAAAAAATATACAAATAAAAACCATAGATCATAGGTACGTTTATATAATATTATAATCAAATATGTTTAACGTCTCAAAGAAATATCTCAAGGCTCCGTATAAGAATTCAATTATAAAAAAGAAATATTGCCAATTACATTTACCACCCGCAGGCCAATAATTACCCGTTGGGGTGCTTGTAGAAGTCAACTTTTTACGCAGATCATTTTGAAGAGTTCAAAATGTGATTTGAAAACTTAGAAGATAATACAAAATAATTTAAAATTGTATCAATTTTTAATAAATTTAATGTAAAATATAGTCTTTCTTACATTAAAAGACAAATTTTTATGTATCGTTGAAAGTATCAAAAAGCTGAAACCTCAATTTGTCCCTTGTAGACTCGTTAAGAATGTCAGAACAAGTGAAACTCTGTTAATGAACCTACTAATTGTTCAAAATAAGTACAATAATTAAAACAAAATGTATAAAACGTTTTGAATAAAATAAGGATAATGGTTTTAAAGAAATTTCAAAAATACTTCAAGGTGACAGTGCTAATTTCAGATTTATCTGTTCCAAATTATTCGCTGGATATAATAGGCAAATTTAAATATGCTCCAATCACCAGTGTTGATGTCGAACGTAGTTTTCATCTCACAAGTACATTCTTACAGATCATAGATATATTTCGGAAATAAACATGGAACATACTTTGATAACTTATTGTTTTCAAATTAATAATTTACTACCTTCAATAAAATTGTTCTTACTTTTTCTATTTATATCATATATCACCAATGTATCTACTATTTAATTTTAATAAAATATTTTTACAATATATCAATGTTAAAATTAAATTACAATTTAACAAAAATTAAATTTTGTACTATATTATACATGTAACTTTTGTTTATGAAAAGTAATAAAATTAATAATAATTATCACTGCAAATTAAAATCAAATATAAAATTATTTTATTTTGCATGTTTTAATTTTCATACATTATTTTGATAGGTGCATGTTTGCATGCATATTTTAAATTTAAAATCATATAAATCCGGTCTTTATTGATAATTGA
>NW_020270902.1:116105-144417 GCF_002803265.2 Melanaphis sacchari
TTGATAATTAATCAATTTTACCAGTCAATAAATTATTATTCATAAAATCAGAAATTTTACTATTACCAATATTGTAAAAAACAGGTGCAGAAAATTTGGGAGTGCTAATTTTGATATTGGGAGTGCTAAGCACTCCCAAGCTCCCCCCTAGTTGCGCCCATGTTGGTACCTACTAAATTAAACCAATTATATATTAAATGTAGTAGTGTAGTACCTATTATGGTACCTACTTATTAATATTATTAATCATTATCTTACTTACTTTTACAAACTTATCTTTTTTTTTTGTATCCTTGGTTGTTAATTTAATTTTTATGTCTATCTTAGCATTACACTGGGTATTTTTTGATCTTCCTCTTTTATTGTCCGTTTTGGTTATTTTATTGAAACCACTATGATGGCATACATAGATTTTTCTAGTAAATATTAGGAACAACTATTATTAGAAAGCTTTTTTGAAATAAGTTAATTTATCTGATAAAATAAAATGTCACAATATGCACTAGGTATTGCACTATTATGGCAAATGATACCTATTTACATATTATTTAATATTACCTACATAAATATTAAAATAAAATAAAAAAGGTCAGAAAGTTGTTCCTAATAAGGGCTTCCATTAGGGCATGTAAAGGGGTAACATCTCACCCTCAAAAAAATGTGAAATTATAGTTATATTTTTAATTGTAAATAATAAACTATTTTTACTGATGATATTATACTACATGACATATTATAATATAGGTATATCATTTATATAATATATAAATTAAATAAATATATTCAATATTATTATGTTGTATATTTATTTTATGTTATTAACAAAAACAATTTTGATGGTTCTAAGTTGTTTTTTTTTATAATATTGTCAACCCCCTATGGGATCTGATTGATGGCCACCCATGTTACCACTCTGTTGAACAGTAGGCGTGGAGTGGGTCACTGTAATAAATGTGTTAAATTTGAATTCAATTATTTATCATTGTACAAATTCAAAAAACAATTATTTTAAGCTGAGAGTTATATCAAGTATATTTCATGAAATATTTTTTGATATGGCCATAAAGTACCTATGTTATTTGATTTAATTTTTACAGAAAACATAACATGTATTATATTTTTAAGATTTAGTTATTATAGTGTATATTATTAACATATTTTATAATTGTTATTAATTATATAAGGCTTACCACTTATAAGCCAATACTACTTTAGTTCTATAGTAAAGTATTATTACCTTAATAGTGTAAATGGGTTAATGGTATAAATAGGTTATATCTTAAAATGATTCAAATATTTTGCAAATGTCATTGTGTAATGCGTATATGTAAAAGATATAATTCAACATGAATATTTTTTGAGAATAAGAACAAAAAAAACACATAATTGTAAAATGAATACATTCATATTGCTCCTCTCATAATATTTAAAGTGATAAAAATAATAATGATCTCGATAATAATAGTTTGTAAGGACTAAAGATGTATTACAATTACACTTTACCAATAGTAATCGAACCATCTAAAATATATAATATAGTTTATTAACACAGATTATATGGAATATTATAATAAATATTGCATGATTTCATATTATTGTACTTAAAAAAAGTCCTATAAACATAATTCACAGTATGTTCCTACCTAATAAGTAATAATATAGGTATTTGATTTAAAGAATTAGACATTTTGCAATATTCAGGTTTTTTTATCACTAATAATTAAAGGTACATCTGCGGTATTTAAATATTAAATCATTTGACATTATGCTAAGTTTTAAAAATATTTCGCAAAAACTATTCAACTGCTATAATACTATAAACTATTCAGCTGTTATAAATATTTATTTTTGTTTTGAACATTTAATTGAATATATCTGCATTTAGTTATAGTATTATAGATACATAAATGCTTAAACGTACATAATTATTGCGTACCTAGGTCGTTATTATAGCATTATTAATTTACTATTTAGTAAATACGAAGTTAACTTACCTACACACAAATTTTGAACATTCATTAAATGCTGATTTATTATGCATACACCAACTTGTGTTTGTTTCATTGCTATACTCACTGATCCATCTAAAAATGTCTTGCTCAGAAAACAAATTTGAGCGATAAATATTACTTTCAACTTCAATCAGTTTAAACATTTTAGTAACACTATAGTCTATAACACTATATAATTATTTTAAAACAATAATCCATAAGTGGTATACACTTTTAATTGCACTGTCTATTGTAATGATTATTTTTAATCAATCATTACAGTATTACAGATATCATGAACATTATTCGTGTAAACCTTAAATTAGAAACCCATTTGATAATAAATACGCATGCGTTTGGTTGTAATGTTTTATTATAGAATCCAAACGGTAAAAATACAAAATATTAGTTGTTACCTGTTTATAAAAATACTAATTTATTTAATTCTCAATTCATTTAAAAGTTGCCTATAACCTATAGTACATAATATTAGTCTGATTTGTTTTATGTTCCTTATATCTACCTATTATATACATTTAAATAATTGTAATGTTTTATATTGTACTTTCTTAAATAAAACAATTTATTATAATCAGTATTGTATACAATGTGTATTTAAATGTATTATAGGTGACTCTTGTAAATTAACCATATGACTATATTATATTATAATAACTACCTGTAGACTATCTACTGTCTAATAATTCTAGTTTTATTTAATAACACAATCATTTACTTTATTATAATACTATTATTACAGACTATAATAATGAAAGTACATAATATTAGTCTAATTTGTTTTATCTTTCAGATTAAACTATCTTTACGCGCCTAAACATAATTCAAATTCGATGATATCATTTTATTTGTGTGCGGGAATTTAAAATCGACCAATGAGAGTGCGTAGATAATCATAGGTGCCGAAACGGACCCCAGAATGCTTATATGCCTCCGGGGCAACCCGGAAGAACTGGTCGACCCCGCAACACACGGAAAGATGTCCTTCCACTTAAAAAATGCAGTTCCATCTGACAAATATTTCGAATCATGGTTACCTCGATTTAGTGTTTTATCAGATATCATTTCTGACGGTAACCCTTTTCGATTTATTCGAATTGTTCCACAGGCCAGTGTTTTTTCAACTTTCAGCTTTTGAATTAACAATGAAGATGAAAAATAATTATCAAAATAAACCCCTCGGTTTTGATTCCACAAATGTTCTGTTAGTTCAAGTACCACACGTTCCCCAAGTCCATATTTTTCAAAACCAGAATTCACTAGTTCTTCTCTGCCTTGATAAACTTTAAAATTCATAATATAACCTTTTTGGTCAGCTAGGCACCACAGTTTGTATCCTCTTTTAATTGGTTTTATTGGGTTGTACTGTTTTAGTGACGATCTACCTTTAAACTTCATCATGCTTTCATCTACACTCACTTCCCTTGTCCCAATATAATGCTGTTTGAAAACGAAATTCATTTTGTCAATCATAGGCCTTATTGTGTATAGTTTATCTTTATTATTATCTGGCAGAGCAGTGTTGTCATTACAATGTAAATTAACAAGAATCTTATCAAATAAAGCACGGGGCATTGATTCAGCAATAAGTTTTACCCCCAAATCATGGGAAGTAGACCAATAGTCTTTCGATGAAGGTAAGCGATTGTATCCCATAATAAAATTTATACCAATAAATGCTAGCATATTTTCATTTTTTATATTCAAGTTTTTACCATTTTGTGTTCCATAAAGATTTGTCTGATATACTATGTTCTCTAAAATACAATCCATGAATACTAAAAAAACATCAGTAGGAGGATTAAACTTTGAAAATGAATTTTCATTAGCTCCTGTTGGTAGATTGTACTCAGGCCTGGATGTAGGAACATTAAATTTTCTTTTCCACACAGGATTGAATGCATGGTTCTCATCAGCTGAATCAATATTTACTTCCCTGAGTGTTTTAGTAGTTGAACTAACTTTTTTTTTTTAATTTGTCTAGCCTTTTGATATTTTTTAATTTGTGCACTCACATTTCTCAAGTTAACATCCAATATGTCTAAAAAACAAATATATAATTAAATAAAATGAATTTGTTTTATAATTAATTAAAACATACCAATATTATTGACATTTTTTTCAGAATCTTCATTAGATGTTGTTGGTAGCAAAAATCAGTTGAGCTTTCGCAGATTTCTTTATTTGTATCCAAATTTCCCAATTCATCAACATACACAATTTCTAAAAATTATATATAATATTATAATAAATCAAACTAATTTTATACTTGAGAGCATACCCATATTTTCAATATCAAAATCAACAAATGAAGTAGCATTTTGTAATGGTTCAAATTCCTCAGTAGCATTATGTAATGGGTCAAATTCATCATCACCTGAAAAATCTTCAATGTCAGAATTGAATGCAGCATCATCGGGAATTTCCTCTAGCATGCATTCTATTTCTTCTATAGTAGTCGGTTAGCGGTTCTTTGCATGTTAGAAACAAAACAGTTTTGAAATTAATATATTTTATTTCAACAGACCTTTTATGCAAAAATCTAAATGACAGACGGGACTTTCAAGTCCCACCAACAAAATACAATCTAATATGTATAAAAAGTTAAAATTACAAGTGTAAAATATTTTTATACATTCCTTATATATTATTACACAATAATAAGTAAAAAATAGTGCATCATTACCTTCAAAATTAATTTAGAGTTGTGATTTTCGTCAGCACTTTACCATAAATACGTGAACGCGTAATTGAAATTTTCGACACGCATAAAAACACTGATAATGTATGATTGTGATTATGTTATTATTTTTCTTTGATTATATATGGGACTGATAAGTCCCGACAGGCGTTACCAACGTTATAAAATAAATGTACTATTATATATAATTTTTTTTTCCGCCGGGACTTTAAAGTCCCGCCAGTCTACAAAGGGTTAAGGTGTGGGTTCCAGGTATTTTTGCGGTCGAATGTGATTCCTAGTATTTTAATTGATTTTGAGGTTTGTATTGGGATGTTAATCATTCTAATGTCTAATGATGGATATTTTTTAGATCGGGTGAATGTGATGCTCTGGGATTCAATTGGGGAAAAACGGTATCCTGATGTCTCGAACCATGCCGCAAGTGATAATATTGTGTCTTGTAGGCAGGGCTGGGCAAGATACCTCAAAAAAAGTATCTAAATACAAGATACAAGATACATTTATAACTAGTATCTAAATACAAGATACAAGATACTATAATATTTTTAAAGATACTAGATACAAGATACATGTATCTGAGATACGTATAAGATACAAGATACTTAATATATTTATTTATTTTTATGAATTTCTTAATTTACCTTGGATACAATTTTATCATACATAATTTATATTATATTATAGCTTATAAATGTATAATGATACATGTATTTCTCATTAACAATATAATTTCAAATAACATTATATACGCTTAATAAACTAATAATACTAATACTAATAATAAACAAATGAAATAATAGGTAAAAAGATTTACAGTCTATAAAAAAATTATGTACTCAATAAGAAAACGTTATGAAAAAAAAAAAAATTTATAAATTAGCTATGTTTACTTATTATTTATTAAATGTTAAAATGTAGGTGATTTATATAAATATTTAATTATGTTATTTATATCCCATGTTTTGAAATAAATTCCTGGTTACCCTTTAAAGAGACTAATTTTTTGAAAGTTTCATCTGACATACTAGATCTACACGGAGAATGAATAAACCCAGCAAAAGAAAATAGTCGTTCAACAGCTGCTGAAGAGGTTAGGCTTGTATTAAATTTTATGAATAATTTTTTTATTTTAGGATAATTATCTAAGCAACTAAATGATTTATTTTTATCATTTAAAAAACTTATAAATTCATGTTCGTTACTTGACTGTTGTCCAAACTGGTATGAAACATATTTCTTGAATGTATCTAGTATCTTAATCATAAAAAGATACTAGATACAAGTAAATAAAGTATTTAAATACCCGATACAAGATACATCCAAATTATGTATCTCGATACAAGATACAAGATACAATTGTATCTAAGATACGTATCTTAAATACTAGTATCTAAGATACTGCCCTGCTTGTAGGTATGGTTGTATGCAGGATAAGTTTTTTGCGGAGCACCAAATGTTTAGGTCGTCTGCAAAGAGAGAAGATTTTACAGGGAATTTGATTCTTTCGCAGAGGTCGTTGATGGCTACAAGGAATAAGGTGACTGAGAGAGTGAATCCTTGTGGTACTCCGTTTTCTTGATTGAAGATTGAAGAGAGATGACCGTTAATTTTGACTTGGAAAGATCTGTATTCCAAGAAATGTTTGACAAAGAGCAGTAGGTTACCGTTACATAAGATTTTTTGTAATTGTTCGATTATCCGGGGGCGCCATGAGGTGTCATATGCTTTCGCTATGTCGAGGGCGACAAGTCCCAAGGCTTGGTTGGTTTCTAGGGACTTAGTTTTTCTTTTTGGATTTCATGTAGACTGTTGTATGTGCTCCTGTGTTTACGGAAACCATTTTGTTGTGGAGAAAGATAGCGAGTTTTTTCGAGAAACCATCTCAGTCGCGAATCGATGATCTTTTCAAGTATTTTACACGTTGTGTTGAGGAGAGATATTGGTCTATATCCCTCTCTGCTAAATTTGTCCTTCCCTGGTTTTAAAATCGGGATGACAATAGCGTGTTTCCAAGATTTTAGGATTTGTCCGGTATTCCATATTTTGTTGTACAAGTGGAGGAGGAACTGTATTGCTGATGAAGGTAGGTTGTGTAAGAAACTGTAGGGGATTTCATCAGGTCCAGGAGAGAGGCTAGAGCATTTGGAAAAGGCCCAGTTTAGCTCCTTAGCACTAATAGGGATGTTTAGGTGGTGTTGATCCTGATTTAATAGGCTGAAGTTAGGTTGGAGCAAATGCTGTCTACTGGTCTGGTTATTAATAAGAAATGATTCATTGTAGTTGATGTCCGAACTGTTCAAATAGAAATGGTTACCGAGAAGATTAGCAACCTCGATTGGATCGGTGAGGAGAATGTTGTCATTTAATATGTGGGTCTGTTTTTCTTTGCTGTTGCCTCGTAAAGATCTGATTTTGCTTCTTAAAGAGCTGGGGTCGCTTTTGGGGCCTATGGTAGAAGTGAAGTTCTTCCAAGAGGATGCTTTACTGTGTTTTACGAGGAATTTAGTTTTTGCACGAAGTTCTTTTAGGCGTATGTGATCCTCGATTTTTCCCGTTTTTTGGAACCGTTTTAATGCGATATTCTTTTCCTTAATAGATAGCTTGATTTGGGGGTTCCACCAAGGAACTTTAGGGTCGTTTAAAGTGCCATTTATTTTTCTAATTGATATGTGTGCTGCATTAGTTAAAGAATTGGTTTTGTGGGCAACGTCATTTTCGATCGGACCATTTGGTGGAGGTGGGTTTGTGTTTACATAGGCTTCGAATAGTTGGGAGAAGAGATTCCAGTTGGGATTTTTGAGTTTTTCATTTGTCGGGAGACGTAGGTGAGGTTGCTTTGCTAGAAAGAAGCTCGATCTTGATTGGGATTTAATCACTGTCGTATATTTCGGGAAGGGTTGACCATGAAGTGCGTTGGGCAAGGTTTGAGCTGCATAATGATAGGTCAATCACTGAAAATTTTCCATTCGAGGGATTGAGTCGGGTGGGTTCACCGCTATTGAGTAGTATAATGTGGTCAGTCTCGAGGACTTTTTCTATTTGTTTTCCCCGGTCATCGGTTTTTTCCGATCCCCAGCTTAAGCCGTGATTGTTGAAATCTTCCAGGAGGAGAAAGGGGGATGAAAGTTGTTGTATTATGTTCTCAATATCAGTGAACTTAAATAGTTTTTGGTTTGGTATATAAATATTGCAGATGGTGATGCTAGACTCGAGTTGGATGGATATTGCCACCACTTCTAGAGGAGATTGGATCTGGAATTGAGAACTTGGATGTCAGATCTGACCAGTATCACTACTCCTCCGCTAGCTCGGTTGCATGCTGTTCTGTTGGTTGAGAAGACGTTGAAGTTTTTGATGGACGGGGTGAAGGTATTATTGAGGTTGGTTTCTTGTAAGCATATAATGATTGGGTCGTGTTGTTGATTTATTAGTTTAATATTATTAAGTTTTTTGACAAGGCTGTTAATATTCCACTGTTGTTCGCGCAAGTTATCGAGTGCGATAACTTCAAATAGATTTTATTACCGCCCTAATCGCGACTCCTCTCTTCTGGGGTCGATGGCCCTATTATGTACTATTTTAAAATCGATTGCCCGACAGTAAAAACGAATTAGTAGGTCAACGGCCCTAACAATCACGTATCTTTACGGAATTATAACCGCCGTAAAGATTACGTATAGATATTGCCCTATCTCAGGTGATATAGGGTCATTGGCCACTAATTTCGAATAGCATATTTTTTGGTGTTGTCGGAGACACCGGCAAAAGGAATAGTGACTCCTCCGTGCGACGCCTTCATGGTAACAAGTTGTCGGCACGTTGCCTCCTCAGACCGTCTTGTGAACTTCGTCAAAGTGTCCAAGTGTGCACCCGTTTTAGGCTTTTACCTTCGCATAGGTCGGTTTACTTGTGTTTGAAATCAAAACGGTTACACTTCTCGCGTTCTGAACCGTATATATATATATATCGTTGTCGCGTTCTCCGCACTCCGCTAAACTTAAATATATATATATACACTGTCTCGCGGTCTTCGTTTAGAATTGAGGCTTTGTCGTTCCGATTGTCGGTAAATTAATATAATATTACAACGCGACTTCCGTTGTGTACCGATCGGTCGACGTGTGTGAATTACAAGTGTGGTCTACTATTAGATCTTATTATCATTGTTTTGGTTGCTTGTTGTTATACCGTCGTGCTCAAGACGAAACAGCTGACCAGTGGCCTGACTGTCGCCGTCAATTGGTCACCTGCCAACGACAACATCGGCATAGGAACGGAGTCACATAAATACTGTCATTATTTTCATATCTTATATTTTTATATATATACAAATTTTACCACGACTGTTTAAATCGTGTTTGGCCGAATATTATTATTATTATTTCTTATTATTCTTATTATTATTATTATCACCACGACGAAAGTGATTGTGATATCTGTTAGTCTATTATCAATCTTTGTATAAACTGTCAACACTTCGTCGTTGGTGATACGTTAATTTATACGTTGTCATATTATAATTGTGTAATCCATACTTTACATACAACTCGAATGTTTATATTTTGTATGGTCACCTCTCTTTAAGCAATTATCCACGGTTATTCCTAGTTCATCTTTCGGTGGTGTAGTCATCGAGGCCGACCACAGATTCGTAGGAGCCTCGTGGCTAAACAACTGTATTACATTTATGCTCATTGTATATATTTTATTGTTTATTATTAATTATTGATTTTGTGTGGGGTCTGTTGGTTCTTCGGGCATTAATTGGAATAATAAATTACGAAATTTAGTTAGTTTAGTTTACATTCTGGAGTTTTTAATCATGACGTAGGTTTTTTCGATTATTGCCATTAGTGTACGTAATTCGATGTTTGCTTCTTCGCATAGGGAGCGTATATTCACGGACATATTTGAAGAACATTCAACCAGGTACTTGAATTGGGTGTATGTTATTGGCAGAGGTTTGTCGTCATAGAATAATTTCTGGGCCGGATTGAGGAGGTCATCGGGGGTGTCGTCGTCAGTAATTGAAGAAGAATTAGACTGAGATCTAATTTTTTGTTTTTTTTTGTTTTTGAACAGCTTGTTGGGCTACTTTTAAAAGGGGGGTTGAAGGGGAGGGGCATTTGGGATGAGGTGTCAGATATGGCTCTTTTGTTTTGAATATTGGTCTGCTTAGTATGGGGGATTTGTTCGGTATTAGACAAAACTTGGGATGTCGATATGACGTGTTGTTCGTGAGTATCTAATTCCTTGGTTTCCGTGTTGAATTAGGTGGGGGGGTGTTGGGGGTATATGTTCTTCATTGGAGTTCAGATTGGTGTGTTGAAAATCGTGTTGAGAAGTTTGGCTTACTGCTTGATCAGGATCGATGAGGGGTGGTGTCAGATCGCTTGTTGGTGTGTCTATAACAGTGTTTTTGGAAGATGTGGTAGGAGGAAAAGGTGTTTCGGTGATAATAGAGACATTTATTTTGCAGGTCTGGGTTGTGTGCCCCGTTGTCTTGCATGTGTAACAAGTAATCGTGTCATCCGTGAAAAAAATTCTGAACCGAGACTGGTTGTGGTTTAGGATCAGCGACCCAGGGAGTTTTATCGTATCTTCGTGCTTGATATATATTTGTTTACGGAAACTTAGAATGTGTTCGTTCTAATCTAAGTTAATTCCAGCTTTAAGGAAGTTAATTTGTGATGTGGGTGATACACCCAGATTGTTTACGTATTACGTGATTGGGTATGGACTGGCATACGTTAGATATTACTATACGCTTAGCTGGGTTTAGTATTTCTTGACCGTTTATATTTATTATTTGTGTTTTAGACAGAAGGGATTCGAGAATTTCTTTACAGGATAAAAATATGCAGAATCTATTGTTGGAAATTCTGGAGACGAATAGTATATTTCTAGGTTGAACGATTTGTCCGATGGCTAAAATATAATCTTTTTGTGGAACTCCGTCGATTGAATTGAATACTATCGCTTGTTCTCTGTTAGGAGTGGTCTCCTTTGCTGTGATGCTAGCGAAGTTAATGGGAGTATCTGTATTATTTATATTGTTGCTGGTAATCTGACTGGTGTAATTAGTGTTATCGGTGTTGGTTGCGGTCGTGGCAGTGATGGCTGGGGGAAGAGAAGTGCTGGCGGCGGTGTTCTTTGCGATAACGGTCTGTTGCGATATTGAGTTGCACGGATTTAATTGAT
This sequence comes from Melanaphis sacchari, assembly GCF_002803265.2. NCBI lineage: Eukaryota > Metazoa > Arthropoda > Insecta > Hemiptera > Aphididae > Melanaphis > Melanaphis sacchari. The sequence goes on from NW_020270902.1 coordinate 127,020, forward strand.
TTGGTTTGGTTGAAGGTAATGTAGCATTTTTGGTATTGGTAGTAGATGAATTTGTGGTTGTTTTTTTGGGAAAGTGTAGGGTGTTTGCTCTATTGAGGTTTGATGGGGGGGGGGGGGGGCATTTTGCCCGAAGTGTTTCTGTTCATTTCGAAATTGCCGAAGATTGGGTGTATAATTATATAATAATCATATTACCTGATATCGATGCAATGAAATGTGACTGGGGTTTCGCTATCGAAGCTATAAAAGCGCACTCACGGTAAGATAACACACGTGTTGCTCTGTCGAGTGAGGAACACGTACTGGCGTATTGATTATAAAAGTGTCTGGTGGTACTCGATGATAAAAAGGTTGGGAACCCCTGGGACAGTGGATCGCAAATAAATTTTGTCTCGCGAAAAATGACCAAGATGTTAAATATTTCTCGAGAGCAAATCGAGTTACCAGTAACTGGGATATGCGCTAACCGTGTACATTCGACGGCATGTGTTATTATAGATGTACTGTCCAGGATTAAAGATTTTCAAGTTGCACTAGTATGTCACGTTCTGCCTACCATTGTAGATGATCTTTCGCATACCCAAGGAATTTGATTCCCAGTTGGCGGATCCGTTGTTTCATTCGTCAGGAGCTATAGACTTGCTAATAGGAGGTGGAGTCTTTTTTGACATACTGGAAGCTAGACGTGTTAGTTTGGGTACAGGGTCGCTATGTTTGCAGGACACTAAATTTGGTTGGGTCATTACGGGAGAGGTTGGAGCCGTGTCCCTCCTAAACATCAATTCTGTTGGTCAGGCGCTAGAATACGGATGGATTGCCGTAGAAAATAGTAAAGATGCAAATGCAAATAACTTATCTAAAGTGAGCAGAAAGTTCTTGGACGAAAAAGAAGTAGCAAGACACTTTCAAGAAACAGCAAAACGCAATCAGGATGGAAGATTCGTGTTACGATTACCATTAAAATCTGAAGTAAAGAATCTAGGAGACACTTTGAACATGGCAACATCAAGGTTTTTGATCGTGAAACGTAGGCTACAGCAAGATGAATCGTTAAGAGAAGCTTATGTCAACTTTATGAAAGAGTATGAAGATGCAGGTCATATGCATGAGGTGCACAGCAGTGATCCAGTTGCCGATAATATTTTCTATTTACCTCACCACCCAGTAGTAAAGCTGTTGAGCTTAACAACGAAGCTACGATTCGTCTTTGACGCCTCGGCCAAAAGCTCAACTGGAGTCTCACTCAACGATGTGCTCATGTGTGGGCCCACAGTGCAAGAGGAACTATTCAGTATATTGATACGGTTTCGAGCGCATCAGTACGCCATAACTGCTGATGTAGAGAAGACGTTTCGTCAGGTAGAGGTATCCAAGGAAGATCAGGACCTGCAACGTATAGTATGGCGAGAGAGTCCAAGTGAGGTGCTTCGTAAGTATAGGTTAGCGACAGTCACCTATGGTACCACATCTGCATCATTTATGGCTACTCAGTGTCTCGCGTCGCTTGCTGAAGCAGAAGAACTAAGATTGCCGAGGGCAGCGAAGGCAATACATAGAGACTTCTATATGGACGATCTTATCACTGGAGCTGAGACTATAAATGAATGCAAGACGTTATAATCGCAAATCAGCAAAATTTTAGAATCAGCCAAACTGCCACTTAGAAAATGGTGCTCAAACTCGGCGGAAATATTCAAAAGCGTAGAATCACCCGAAGTGGAACCATTATTCATAATCAAAATAGAAGCCGATGAGATAGTAAAATCACTGGGGCTATGTTGGAAGCCAACACAGGATGTGCTTGGATATCAGGTTGTGCCTGCAGCTAACAGTCCAAGATGTACAAAAAGAACATTGATATCAGACTTCAACAGTATTTTCGATCCTTTGGGTTTTTTAACACCGATACTAATTAAAGGTAAAATATTCTTACAGCAGCTGTGGCAGATAAAGATAGACTGGGACCAACCAATACCAGAATATATAAGGGAGAAGTGGCTCCGATTCTACAAACAGTTCGAGGAACTCGAGACATTATCGATTCCCAGGAAGTGCAAGCCATTCATGAGCGATCATATTGAGGTGCATGGATTCTGTGACGCCTCGGAAAAAGCTTATGGTGCATGTATTTATGTGCGAAGTAAAGACCAGAATGAACAGTGGTGTTCACGGCTATTATGTTCAAAATCAAGAGTAGCACCAGTCAAGGGAGCTACAATACCGCGTTTAGAGCTTGAAGGCGCTCTGGTGTTAGCACAGTTAGCAGAAAAGGTAGCTGCAGCATGGGAATTAGATGTCAAGAACTTCTACCTCTGGACTGATTCAATGGTGGCATTGGGTTGGATCCGAAGTGAAGCAACTAGATTTAAAACCTACATCGTGAACCGCGTAATCCAAATACTTGAGCTAACCAATGCACAACAATGGAGACATGTAGGGACTGCAGACAATCCAGCGGACATACTATCCAGAGGAGCATTGGTACAAGAGCTAAAGGTCTCCGAGTTATGGTGGAATGGACCACAGTGGTTAAGCTACAGTAATGATGGTTGGGAGCATTCAGTCACCACCTTACCAGAAGAAGAAACATTGCCAGAAAGGCGAGTAATTAAGCTCGCACTCGCCGTGATTGATCAGTCAATCGGATTAATCGAACATTACTCAAATTGGCGGCAACTAGTGAGAGCCGTTGCCTGGCTTCTTAAGTTCATAGATTTCCGAAGAACAAGACAGATCGGCACAACAGCACGGCACCTAAGTGTATCGTATTTAAAGAAGGCCGAAACTGGCTTAATAAGGCAAGCACAGTTACAAGAATTCAATGAAGAATACTCCTTGTTAAGCAAAAACAAAGAAGTATCAAGACGTAGTAAATTAAAGGGACTATATCCGTTGCTCCAAGGTGAAAACTTAATACTAGTTGGAGGAAGATTGGACAACGCCCAAATTGCAGAGAATCAAAAGCATCTTATTGTGTTACCCGCAAACCACAAAATTACCAGGCTAATTTTTGAAGACACTCACCAGACACTTCTTCATTGCGGACCTCAAGCATTATTAGCAGAGGTTAGGCAACGGTACTGGCCAATCATAGGCAGAAGCATGGCTCGTTCTGTCACGAAACGTTGTGTGACTTGCGTTTGAGCAAGGCCAAGATTTGTATGTCCTCTAATGGCTCCGTTACCAAAGCATCGCGTAGCCCCTACTAGACCATTTTCTGTCAGTGGTGTAGACTTCGCTGGGCCTTTAATAATAAGAAGTGGAATACGGCGCTAAACAGGAATAAAGGCATGGATTGCAGTCTTTGTATGTCTTTCCACAAGGGCCATTCACCTAGAGCCAGTTGTCGGGTTGACAAGTGGAGCATTTTTGGCATCATTACGGCGTTTCATGTCACGAAGAGGAAAGTGCTCAACAATCTATAGTGTTAACGGCACTAATTTTGTAGGAGCGCAGAAAGAGTTGGCGTCATATCTAACCAACTGCGAGTCAAACATGGCTAGTGAAGGGATAGAGTGGAGATTCAACCATCCCTCAGCGCCCAACTTTGGCGGTTTGGGGGAGAGTGCGGTGAAATCGACAAAGCATCACTTAACAAGAGTACTAAAGGATGGCAGGCTTACTTTAGAGGAGTTAAATACACTGCTTTGCCAAATTGAAGCTTGTATTAATTCGAGACCAATGACACCATTGAGAAGCGATCCTTCAGAGCCTGGTGCCCTTACTTCTGCTCATTTCTTAATTGGTAGATCTTTGTTGTTAGCACCTGAGCCTAGCCTAGCAGACGAGAGAATAGAACATCTACGTCGATGGAAGTATGTTCAAGCATTAATGCAAGGGTTCTGGACAAGATGGCACAAGGAATATTTGCCACAGCTCCAAGTACGTGGTAAGTGGACAAGTAATAAGCTTCCACAGAGCATCGCCGATATAGTCATCATCAAAGACGAATGCACGCCACCAGCTAAATGGCGATTAGGGAGAGTGATGAAAACGCACCCTGGGAAGGATGGCGTTGTAAGGATCGTCACATTGCGGGTTGGATCCGGTTCAGAGATAAAGCGACCTGTAGTCAAGCTATGCGCACTGCCTATCGAGGTTTCATCGGAAAGAAGTTGAAATTAAATAAATTTTCAACGGGGGGAGAAATGTTGCGGCCCGAAATGCCACAACATTCTTTTTATTATTATCTTTATTATTTTTATTATTATATATACATATATTGCCGCCACCGACCGGCTCACGCACACTCACACACAACACTCACGCACACCAGCTGTTATTTTTAAATTTATTTTGTTTTAATTATATTTTATTTGTGAATAATATTATATTATTTAAATTAATTATCGGCGCGTTATCTGCTGCCGCCAACTCGCCGGTGCGCGTAGACTAACGCGGCCGCCGCAAAAAATCTTTGTCTTTCGTCGTACGCTGTATCGAACAGACCAACAGCCGTTTATATTATATATATTATTTTATTTATTATATTTTGTGGGCGCGAATCGCCGTTAATTTTTTGTAATATTTTTATATCGTGAGCGCTAATCACTACCTGTTTGTTATTGTTATTATTATATTTGTATCCGTCGTCGTGAATAAGTCCCTCGCAAATATTATTAAATTTTTTGGTATAGGCGCGAATCGCTTCACGTTTATATTATTGCTTTATATTGGTTGTAGGTGCTAATCGCCACACGTATTATTTTTATATTGTTAAATTATTTTTGTTTGTGTGTGTGAAACAATTATTTTTTATATAGCTAGGGAGTAGCTGGCCAGTCTACGCTCCACAAATAATGAGTTTTTCTTTTTTATTATTACTATTATTATTATTGTTTGGGTGTTTGGTATAAGTGGACTGTATAAAATGTTCTCTATAGGTTTTTAACGAAAATAAAATAACAACCGGTACTTAAGTTTGCCGTGATATGAATCGACGGACTACTATTAACAAAATCAGTTAAGTAAATGGTATGGGGGCACAAAATAGTGCTGGCCAGCAAGTGGAAATTATAATAAATAACTAACACAAAATTAATACTAACAATAATAAGATAAAACAAACATAGGAAAATATAAATATGTATAAAAATTGTATATAAACCGTGATGGCGACTGCTGGTTTTGGACGCTGAACAGGGTTGTTGAACAAGACGGTGAAGTGTTCCACGGGGTGACGGTGTCGGTAACGCACTACACAAAGATCTGGTACTCGGTGCCACGGTCAAAAAATGGATCTACTATTAGGTCGGTATTCGGTACATTCGGTATTCGATCGCGGACTTGGTCGCGTCCGTTGTTCGCGGCACACACAATACGCGGTACAGAAAATTGTGAGAGAGAGTATGTGTTACGGCGACTATCGGAACTCGGAAGCCCTATCAAACCGTGATTACAGTGTGTGACGACGTCGTCGTCTAAACAATTATTATTATTTATTTATTATATATCTTATAATATAAAACGAAGAATAGTTGCTACACGGGCCGATAGGTTTAGTGTCCCGACCAATCGAAAAATTACAATTTTTTTCTTCCAGTCGTTGTCCCATATCTCCCGCCGTCGTCGTCGTCGTTATCTCCCGCCGTCGTCGTGATCGGTTGGGTTATTGCTTATTACTCATTATTATTGTTTTTATATACCGTTTTTTCCACTTTTCGACCGGGTTTCCGGCCTTTCGAGACCTCTTTCCGTCGCATTCTCGACGCTATAGCCCAGAGCGGGTCTTTTTCGTCCGGTCCGCGCGTTTCCGAATTTCGTTCGCGGCCGTCGCCGTCGCGTCCGGAAAAAGCGTACTCGCGGCGCGTTCTCCGGTCGGTCGTCGTATCGTCACTACTGGTTTTTTTTTACGATACGAGAAATCGTTTATCCGTATCGATTACGCGTTTTTTTGTTTTCGGTGTCTCCGCCCTCGGACGCCTCCGCGACCTTATCGTCTCGATAGCGTACGAAATACGATTATATATGTGTATATATATATAATAATAATATTATATAAAAAAGAAACGTGCGTACCATTGTTGACGTACGTCAGATTATGTTTATTATATATGTTACGGTAAATCAGTGGCGTAGCCAGGATTTTTATAAGGGGGGGGGGGCCAAAAAAAAATTTAATAAATAACATTAAAATTTAATATATTTCAAATAACATTAAAATTCAATATAGGTAATTCAAATAACATTCAAGTGTTTTTAATTTTTCAAATATTTTTATTTTGTCCAGTCCAATGTTTGTATTCTTCTTGGAGATCTCTTTAAAAAAGCTGGTAAAATGTATTTTTCGATATCTTCAAAGTCTACATCATCTTTATTTATATTAGATAGAGCTAAGCCGTTTAATCTTTCTCCAGTCATAGTTGCTCTTAAATAAGTTTTAAGTCGTTTTAAGACTGAAAATGTACGCTCAGGCGTAGCTGACGTTACAGACAATGTAGCAAACAATTGTAGAAGTTTCTTTACGTTTGGCAAGAGCTCTGTACAATGTTGAAGTGCTTCAATAGCAGAATCTGGAAGATTTGTTTCTGATTCCCACTGTTTTTCCAAATAAATATTTCTGCTTTTAAACATGATTTCATGCTAACTGGAAAATCATTTTCATAAACAGAAGCAGCTGCTAAAATAGATTCATCCTCATAATGCCCAAAATTAGTTGGTATTAATCCTTCTAGTGGCATAATTTGTTGAAGTCTTTTATCAAATCTAAAATATAACTGATTTATTAAGTTATCAAGAAATGGTATAAAAATTGATATTTTATAATACTCTTCAGGGTCCTTAGCATTAACATTAACTCGTTTAGTTTGTCTCCCACAAATTCTAGGCATGGTTATTTCTTCACCAACTTTTAAAGCTAATTCAGTGACACTATTCATTATATCTTTGAAAGACTGATCTGCATTTTTACGTTTAATTTCTAAAGCTTGTCTTACTGCTGTAATATTAGTTAATGCTTTAGACAAATCTTGTTGTTTGCTCTGTAAAACTTGACTTAGTTGTAATGTATAAGAAAAGCAAGTTACAGCCACTTCAAGGGACACAAGAAAGTCACTTTTTGTTATTGCACTAACATATAATGACGCTTTACTTGATGTCTCTGGATTTGAATCATGATATTCAAGATCATTAAGAGTAGCAACAGTGTAAATATAGAGTTCTTTAAATGATATAAGCGAATCATGCCGATCGACCCAGCGAGTTTCACAGAGTTTTTTTAACTTAGTTTTTTTATTAGTTGTACTACTATCATTGGATAAACCAGTATCGATAAAATATTTCAATTTATCTGTACGCTTAGCTGAGCAAGAAAAAAATGAAGATACGGCACCAACTATACTAGTCATATTTTTAATTGAAACAACATCACATGCTTTAGAAAGACAAAGATTAAGCGAGTGACTAAAGCAATGAGTATAAAAAGCTAATGGCTGTTCTTGTAGTATAAGCGCTTGAACACCATTATTTTTTCCTGACATATTTGAGCCTCCGTCATAACCCTGACCTCTAAGGAAATCAAAACTTAGACCAACTTTTTTTATTTCAGTTTTTATTGCATCTTTAATGGCAGTCCCCGTAGTTGAAGCCATTTCTACAAAACCTAAGAAGTCTTCTCTAATAGTAAAAGTGGAACTATCTACATAGCGAATACAAATTGTCATTTGTTCAATGGTACTTGCATCAGTTGTTTCATCACATAATATTGAGAAATATTTAGATAGACGAACTCTATTAACTACTTTATTTTTTATTACATCACCAATTGATTCAATGATCTCATTTTGAATGGAAGGACTTATCATTGTGCAATTTTTAGCTGCAATGTCAAAATGTGACTCAAGGTTTTTATCCCCAGATTCAATACGGAAAGATAGTAATGCACGTAAAAGACCCTGTTTACCTGATAAACATTCTTGTCGTACATCAACACATTTTAAAGTCCCTGATTCTCTATGTCCTCTTAGTGGTAAATTGTTTTGAGCACAAAATAGTATTGACTTAATTATGGGTATAAGTCTCTTATGATTATATTCAATAACTTGGTTCAAGCGATCGTCAAAGAGTACATTTACATCTTTTTTACCTCCAGAGTTATAATTATTTAAAAAATCTGTAACTCTTTGCCCAGCTAGAAGATGATAGTCTTTTGTAGCATGTTCTTGAAAATCATTCATGGCATCTTTATATTTTGTCATTGGCTGTGTGACTAATTTACCTAATTTCTGAAAAATAATGTTTTGTTAGTACCTAATAAGATAAATTATCTTACTTAACACCAGTTTCAGTAAATCTACTTCTTCGAATTAAAAATTTAGTTTTATTTATTATTTGTTAAAATAAAAAAAAATAAATAAATAAATAAATATAATATTAAAATATATAATAAATATATTAATATATATAATATTAATTTATTTAAATAAATAATATTTATTTTTTATATTTATACTAAATAAACAAGTAGGTACCTACAATATGATATAAATATAAAAAAATGTGTACTAATTATACTTTGATAAAAATGATTGAATTTTTGTTATAATATTAAATTTAAAATTGATTTGTTTTAGTATTTAAATCAATCATCAACATTAATACAGCAAAATATTTAAACATAACTTGTTGTAAAAGTACCTTATTATAGAATAATAGTCAATTAGGTTTATGTAAAAAGTTTCCATAAGTTCTTATAGTTAAGTATTATTTTATATTTATTAATTATTATAGTTACCTGTCGGCCTACACCTCCGCCTGAAAAAGCAAACACAACACACCATTTACAAAATGCACCATTTTTTATTTTGCTATAAGCCAGCCAAGGAAAGAGGTCTAAATATTTGTATTGGAATTTTCTGTTGCGTTGGTTTTTTCCTTTTCCTTCAATTTGCTGTGGGAAAATATAATTGGGCGAAGGACACCAAGCAAATTTTAAACAGTTTACAATTTCAGAATACTTTAAAGCATGATCTACTACAAAATTAGCAATATCATGCAAATGCTGTTGTTGTGAAACTTGTGATTCATTGTCCTATAAGAAGAACAACTAAAACTCAGACCATGCAATAGTAAAGAAGGATAGTAAATTTCTAAACAAGCTATAAGCTATTATAAACTATAATAAGTATATTATTATAATTTGTTGTCGTACAGCAAAGAATATAACTAAATTAGGTATAGCTTGATGATCAATGAACATACATACCAAAATGTGTGTATCCTTTGCAATCAAAGAATGAAGGGTATCAGGCAAGTCATATTGATTAACAGAACTAACATAAGTAGAGTTTAATTTGTCTGTCATTAAAGCATTCAGAGCAGTGTTATTTGATGAACTTATATCCTATTATTTAAACAAAAACCAATTACCAATATTAAAAAAAATAATAATAACAAATGTAAACAGTATTAAGGTACCACATTTATTTTCTTACCGAAATTAGAATTGAATCATTGGAACTCACATCATCTTGTTTCTGTTTTTTAGAGTTATTAGAATTATTAAAAATTGAAAATAATTTCCGTTTTGAATTTGAACTAGCCATTTCTAATACTTTACTTAACGTTTGACCGGCAAGGTATACGAATCTAACATTCTAACGTCCGTCGTTATCTTTGTGTTTTGTAAATCTCTCTAATTTGCTGTTATCAACTTCTACCGTGGTTGGGGCTTATAAAGGTTATTAAGTTATAGGTATCGACGGGTTGCCCCGGTATGGTATCGACATAGAACAATACTATCATTATATCAGTAGAATCATTTCAACAAAACAATATATATATATATTTTTTATTGTAACTCCAAACCAGTATAATATAGCCAAAATTAATTAATTTACATATTATTATTATGTATTATATGATACGGCCAATGGGGGGGGGCCAGGCCCCCGTTCCCCCCCCCCCTTGGCTACGCCACTGCGGTAAATGATGTAACACATGAAAATTACGTAATTAACCGGGAATTATCGTAAACATATATTAAAAATGGAGATTTTCGATATTTACCGGTTAATTGCGATATTCACCAAACAAATTGGTAAATGTTGTGTATAATACTAAAATTCGACTATAACACAACTTTTATGTTTTTTCTGTTGCATAGTTTTACATTAGGTAGATTCTAGTATCTACTATCTATAAATATGTTTTTGCGCAAGATATCTGATAATCATTACCTAAAGATTAAACGTATAAAATAATATAATCGATAATCAAGTCCAGTATTGGCAGTATTAGGTTTTATCTTATCATTAGAAAAACCAATATAATTAATTGTATAAATGAAATAGGTATAAGAATTAGACTAGTCAGTTATTACACTAGTCTGTGTTGAAAACACTATCGTAATTGTCATTTAGCGTATATGTTGTTTAGCGTGTAGTTTTTTCGTATTAATTACTTATAATTAATTTTTTTTTAAATAGTAAATATTTTATTTTATTTAATATTTAAATATGGATGAAAACATTATGAAGAAAAAATTTGATGATATTATATCTTCTATAATTACACAAAAACGTGATGACAACAAAGCATTTTTAAGTTCATCCGAATACGACTGTCGTTTGGAGCAATTAAAAACATCAAAGTTGGCTTTAAATACAATTGGTATGAAGAAGACAATAAAAGATTATAGAATGGTGCGTAAATTCGATATTTTAACTGTCAATGGAAAAGATAAACTCATCAAACCTGTAATTAATGATACCGTACTGTACTATGTGACAAACGATGAATTATTTGATATACTTCATTCGACTCATTCCGCAATTGGCCACGGTGGAAGAAATCGAATGAGCGCTGAGCTTAAAATGAAATATTGTAATATTACAAATGAAACGATAATGGTGTATTTAAGTCTTTGCGTACACTGCCAAAAAAAATCATCCAATCCGAAAAGAGGACTGGTTTCAAAACCAATTTTGCAGAATGCCTTTAACTCTCGAGCACAAATCGATTTGATTGATATGCAATCACAGTGTATTAATAATTTCCGTTTCATAATGAATTATCAAGATCATCTTACAAAATTTGTTGTGTTAAAACCTTTGACAAGCAAACGCGCTGAAGAAATTGCTCACAATCTACTCGACATTTACACAACATTTGGAGCTCCGGTTATATTACATTCGGATAATGGGCGTGAATTTGTGAACTCAATAATAACTGAATTACATTCAATGTGGAGTGACGTTAAAATCGTCCACGGAAAACCTCGGCATAGCCAAAGTCAAGGTTCCATAGAAAGGGCAAACAGAGATGTAGAAGATATGCTTGCCACTTGGATGGCACAAAATAATACAAAGGACTGGCCAAATGGTTTGAAATTTATTCAATTTCAGAAAAATCGCGCTTTCCATTCAGGTACTAATTTATATTATAATTAACTTAACCTATTTATACTATAATCAAGTTTTAATTTTGTTTTTCTATTTATGGTAGTTTGCATACCTATAATTTTTATTATATAGGTATTGGTAGATCACCGTATGAAGCGATGTTCGGATGTCCTGCAAGAGTAGGATTAGCTTCAATTGGCATTCCAACAAATGAAATTGAAAGTTTATGTACTGAGGAGGATATTGAATCAATTCTACCACAAACTCAAAATAGTGATGAAAACACTGAAAATATTTCAAGTCTAAGTGATGAATATTGTGAAAATTATACTAAAGATGAAGCAAAACTTGGTTTGTTTTTTATATAATTTTTCTCATTAAATAAAATTAAAAACATTTAAAATATTTTAGTTAACGAGCGTCAAAACAAAATAATGAATGAACGAAAAAAATCAATCTCATGTTTGCAAAAACAAGCAGAAAAGATATTAAAGTCATCATCATCTCGATTTGATCCACTCGAAATAGGTTCAACCGTTAAAGTATCTATACCAGACAGGGCCCCCACATACAATTTTGGGCCCCTGTAATAAATGTTTGACCGGGCCCTTTAATAAAACTTCCAAAAATACAATTTACCATCTACGAGATATAATATATAACAATTTTTGGAATAATATTAATTTTTTTATTATACCACTTCGAATTTAATATTCATTGTTAAGATAGGACAACATCAGTATAAATTATAAAACATCAATATTCATAAGCATTTCTACATTAACAGTGTCTTTTTTATTTCTTTTATTACAATGTTATCTAAATTTAAAAAAAAAAAAAAAAAAAACAAGTTTATTTTGATTTATATTTAATATATATTTTTTTAATTTATAATTTTATTCTGCGGGCTTTGAGCTCAGCGAACTCGGTAATTATATCGTCAAAGTTGATTGTCGAAGCCAATTCATTCTCCATAGATAAAATAGCAAGCGAGTTTAATCGTTCTTGACTCGTTGTGGATCTTTGCCACGTCTTCAGTGAATTTCCCAAGTTACTGAAAGACCTTTCTGCTTCTGCTACAGTCACCGGAATTGTACAAAATATTCGGAGACTAATACATACGTTTACAAAAATTGTTTGCACATTTTTTGCGTAAATGGAATTTAATAGTTCGAGTGGTGGCATTACATGGCTTTTTTGATATGTTGAAGAATATATAGTTTTCAGATGTAACATTTCTTGACACATATTTTCAGATAAATCATATTTGTATTTTTGTACAAGTGATTTTGTTTTCAATTCTAATTCTTCATTGGTCAGTGATAAAAAGTTTAATAATGGCTCAAATATATTACAAATATTTTTGACCGCTTGAAATCGATGTTCTAAGTCTGAAAGAATAAAGTCAATTGTGTAGTAAATCACATCATTTCTAAATACCATTTCAGGTTCAGTATTTTCAGAAGTTTCATCAATAATTTTTTTTTTTCTTTTTATTCGTCTAGTATTATTTCCAAAATGTTGAACTATTTGCATTTCTTTAGCTACTTGTTGCGTTTCTAATAAAATTTGGGGCCAGCTATCTCGTATATTTTGTAGGTCCTTTTTCAAATCTGAGAGGAGGTTAATTTCTACATCTAATGATATTCCTCTTTTTTGTATAATAACATTTCTTTGATCAATACACGATAATATTTTATACCAAAACGAAGACATAATCAGGCTTTTAAATGAAGTGAAATATTTTTTCATTGATTTAACTTCACTGTGATTTTTTTCTGGTAGTGTTTTACCAAGTTCATTTATTACGCGATCCAATGCATTTATGATACTAGGTAATTGTTTTGAAATGGGACGAATTGCATGAATACGCGAACTCCATCGAGTGTTTGACTGTGAATGTAATGAATTCCCTATTTCATCTTTTAAAATACTCCACCTAGCTGGACTTGAACTAAAAAATACATATAATTGTTGTACGTAACCAAAATAAGTTACAACTTTAGGACACATTTTAGCAGCATTAACACCAATAAGATTGAGTGAGTGAGCGGCGCACGGTGAGTATAAAGCCGAGTCATTTTTTTCGAGTAAAAGCGATTGCACTCCTTTTATTTTCCCGGACATATTGGCGCCATTATCGTAGCCTTGCCCCCTACAATCCAAAAGTGGAATTTTATAATTTTCAAGTCTAGAAATTAATTGATTAGCAATGCCTTTTCCAGTTTTTTCATTGAAATTTATGAATTCAATAAATCGTTCATAAATGTTGAATACTTCAGTTTTTTCATTTTGTGAAACATATCTTAATATTAAAACATTTTGCTCTTGGTGAGAAACATCTGGGGTAGCGTCTGCAATAATTGAATAATAAATTGCATTCTCACGTTGTTTTAAAATTATTTTCATAACTTTATCCCCACACAAAGAAATAAACTCATTTTGACTTTTCCATGATAAATAATGAGCACTACCTTTCATTGATTCACCTTTTATTTGTGATTGTTTTACCATAGTTAAATGTTCACGAGTTATTTCATCATATTTGCCTAGAAGTTCTAAAACACCCAAGAAATTACCATTATGTATATCACCAATTGTAGAATTATCTCCTTGAAATGACAAACCTCTTGATCCCAAAAATAAAGTAACATCGAGTAACCTACGTAAAATACCTTTCCATTTGTCAGCCTCGCACTTGATTTGTTTTTGAAGAATATAATCAACGCCGTGACCTATCAGTGACTGTTGTAAAGTTTTCCATTCTAAAAATAAATCTCTATGAACTTTACTATTTTCGTGAGTAGGAAGTTTTGAGTACAGTTTTTTCCATGATGTTTTATGAGGACAAAAACCTTCTCTTTTAGCTAATATACTAATAGTATTTGAAGTTTCTGTTAAATTTGGGTGAAATAAAATACAAGGTAAACAGTGTAAAGATTGTTTAGTCTCACTCCAAATTAACCAATCTCGAGAAAACGATTCACGATTATTTGATGATTTTGAATAAAGCATAAATTTACTAAAAGACTTACCATTAATATCTTTTGGCATATATTTTACAAAATTAACTAGTTCTGGAAATTTTGGTGCACAACAAACAATCATATCTCGAACTGACCTCGAAATTGTAGTTGGCCACATTCCAGGGTCCTTCAAATCCGGAGATGCCACTAATGTCGGTGAAATTAATTTTTTTGGTTCACTTTCACATGAATTAGAATCAGTGGTACTTGTAGAGTCAATATTAGTTTCGTCCGTTTCGAAAATTGCCACATGGTCTGGATGTGGCATATACGAATCGTTATTAACAAGCACGCCAGTCTTCGAAGTTGATTTGAAAAAATTTGTAATAGAAATACGACCCTTTACTTCTTTGGCATCTTTTTCTAATTTTTCTTTGCGTTTCAGAGCACCTGATTTATGCTTATACATTATATAAATTATTAAATGTACAAAGAATTATATAAAAAGAGACAAATTCACGGATTCGGATTTCGATAAACACGACGCGGTGTATTGCGCAATACTGATTAAATCTTGTCAACGAGCTGGAATACTAGGTATTAAAATCTAATAAAAGATAATAATAATCTAATATGGTTTGCAATCGATAAAGAAGGCTTAAACTGCAATCACGATAATTTCTAGGTAATCAATGATTAACTATCAAATTAACTATCATTAATCAGTGTCTAAATATATATATTTATATTTCATAAATTAATTATTTCTACAAAAATTACAAAAAATACAAATAAAATTTCAACGGATCCACGGGCCCTTAAAATATCCGGGCCCCTGTACTCAAGGTCCATCAGCCCCCCCCCCCCATGTGGGGGCCCTGATACCAGATGTAGATCGTGCTCGCGGAGCTCCGCGTAATTTATTAGCAGTCGTTATACATGTCGAAAATGATCTTTACAAATTATGTAAGTACCCACATATAAATTATTCAAATATTTACTAAAAATTAATGTTATACACTTATACAGGATAATTCTTTTATCATAAAACACTCGTTATTTCAAAAAGTATTCATGTTTTAAAAAAAAAAAACTGTTACATATAGTTTCAAGTTGTTAAAAAACAAAATTTTTATTAAAAAATTATATTTTTAAATATTTTTTATCCTTGTATTTTTTTTTACTTTTTTGAATGACAAAATAATTTGTACGTAATAAGTTGTATGTATTTAAAGTTTTAGTCAAGTGGAGTATTGGACAAACATTTTGCGGGGTAACCTCGTATAACTCCACTCCACGTATCTATAAACTTAAAATACTTATAACCCATAAACTAGTAAACTACTCGCCCTAAATTCGATTTTTTATATTATATTTTAATATAGGTACTGAACATGGATACTTAAAACATAAATACACAAGATCTGAGCTAGTACCTTGTAAAGAAAAACTACTTGATCTACCTAAATCTATCGAAGAAAAAGAGCTAACTCTTCGAGAGGCAGCTGGTTTGAGCAGTATTTCGGGCACTCAAGGGTACCAACGATGTCACTGCAAAACTAAATGTAAAAATAATAAATGTGCTTGTCGTTCTTCAGGTAAACTTTGTAATTCAAAGTGTCATGGATCATTAATATGTGAAAATAAATAGTTAATAATGTAATATGATATAAATACAACAATAACCATTTGTATAATTTTTTATCGTTAATTCCCGGTAATTGACATAAAAATCTACTCCTATAAATTAAAAATGGATATTAACGATATTTACCGGTAAATTACGTAAATTATTATTTTTCGTCATTTACCGTAACATATACAAATATATCGCAAAATCGTTGCTCTTCAGTCGTTGTAATGCCTTTAATCGCATACCTTTGGGGGGGATATCGTGATATGTTATGTGATAATAAACTCGGTACGTCGTTAATACGTATACGATTAAAAAATGTAAACGAATACGTCGGAAACATTATAAACGACAATAAATATACGATTTACGGTTTCGTGACACGCGAATCGTAAAAATTGTACGGGTTAAACGACGTATAATGTAGTATTCGTCGCATCTCTAAAACGGTTTAAGTGCTCGAGATTCGATTCCAGTTTTCAACTCAAACGGTAGTCGATAGGAGTTAGGATAGGCTACAACTAGTTTGCGCACATTTTAAAATTTCCCTGCTAAAACCTGTAACTCGTTTGCGCACAACATATTATATACAATAATATGGTATAGCTATGATTATATTTTGTACATAATATTATTATATACCTACAACACAGCTACACACAACACACGTGCCAACAGTGATATTAAGTGTAATTGGTTTTTAGACGCAGATAATGGTCTGTAATCGGCAATATTACTTCGATAAACTTTATCAGTATTTATGACCCATCAATAAACTGGTACTATCGTTTTGAAATCGCAAACACAAATTTTTAGTTTTAGTTTCGACAATTCTCTCGTATAGCGCTTACAGAAATATGGATTATGAAATAACAAATATATACTATACGCGTCGCGGTAAAATGTGTGTTTCTATTAACAAATTTAAGTTTTCGAAGTACAGAAAATTAAAATGTGGGAATTTTTCATTTCGATGTACCAATAAAAAATGTAAGGCAATTGCTACATTAAATCCTCAGTGTACAAGTATTATTAATCATAAAAACGAACATAATCACAGTGAATATTCCGAGAATGCAGTACATAAAGATATTATCCGTAGTTTTGTTAAAAGAAAAGCCGTTGAAGAAATGCATACACAACCAAGTAAAATTATTAGACAGTAGAATAAAAAAGACAGTTCTGACGGCTGATCCCTATGCTGGGTTGCTGATCCCTGACAATATTTTTCGACCCTCCGATCCCTGCTGATCCTACCGTCGGTTGCGCATGTACACGACCGGTTTTACTCCCACCTCTTCATCATCCGGTCGCGCACGTACGTGACGTATATTTACCCCCACTATTGCTGGCGCGGCGGTCGCCGGAAAAATATATCACCGTTATCATGTTATTATGTTATCACGTTATCAAAGCAACAACTCCAACTCGGGAAAATATATCACCGTTATCACTTATCA